>NC_043001.1:123427847-123430347 GCF_006345805.1 Octopus sinensis | reverse complement strand
GAAACCTTGCGCGTGTGTGTCTGTCTGTGTGTTTGCACCTTCCCCCCACCCCTATCCACGACCGCTCGATCACCAGTGATGGTGTGTTTATGTTCCTGTAACCTGGAGGTTTTGCAAAAGGGACTAATAGAATAAGTGCCACACTTGAAAAAATTAAAGTACCGATGTCGATTCATTCGACAAAAATTACTCAAATCAGTGCCTCCGCATGGCCGCAGCCTAATGACTGAAACAAGCAAAGGATAAACATATTTGCATGTGTAAACACTTCCCCACACATTGCGCACGTCGTTGCGTGTATATATATACATGTATGTATGTATGTATGTATGTATGTATGTATGTATGTATGTATGTATGTATGTATGTATGTATGTATTTACGTATGTATGTATGTATGTATGTATGTATGTATGTATGTATGTATGTATGTATGTATCTATTTATGTATGTATGTATCTATGTATGTATGTAGTTTTGTTTGTTACATAGAATACGTTTTACAAGAAATGTTTCTAAAAAAAATTAATTAGTATTTTTGCATAATTTGATGCTAATTGCTTGAAACATAATTCATCATTTGACGTAAACATTTGTGGCAGATATTAGCGAGTAATATTTTATTAAATTGCATCTCTCATACGAGAATATTATTGGAGAAAAACTAGAAAATCTTATGGGAGAATAGTTTTGAAATATGCATGGCGTTACAGTCTGTAAAAATATTTCACCGTATGAATTTAAATTAGAATAAACAAGCAATTATCTAGTTTAGCTTGTTTAGCGTATATCCTATGGAGAATATATTTGCTAAATGTTGTTGCTGTTGTTGTTGTTGCACTCGTAGCTGTTGTCATTTTTCGTTAGACCAGGTCGATTCTGGTGGAAGAAATCTATGATCAAAAGTGTTCTACCTGTAATCATCCCATCATTTTAATGGTATGTAGGAATATATTACGTCATATTAATCGATATGTAGGAATAGATGTTAATGGATGTTAATCTATATAATCCAAAGTGTTTTTCTTTTCTTATCATTTTGAAAGTTAGAATATGATTTTAGTACTTATTTAACTAGTATTACAAGCAGATCCTGTTTTCGAGTTTGTTAATTGTTCCTGCAAAATAGTGAAACTAATTAAAAAGTATTGTTTCAACCGGAAAAAAAAAACCATTTAAGAATATTAATATTTAAGAATGTTTCAAAATAACAACGTATACGAGATGTGTTCAAAAATTATCCGACCTTTCAGCATAAAAACAAAAAGAACAATCTTTTACATTTCATAAACTTTGCTTAATCACCTTTCAGATTACTCCCCTTGAAAATTCACACACTTCTCCCAACGATTCTGGCACTGCTGGTAACACTTCTGGACCGCCTTCTCTGGAACACTATAGAGCTTCGCAGTCGCTTTCCTCATAATTGCCTCTTGCATCTCAAATCGCTTCCTTTTCAGCGTGATTTTCAGTTTGGAGAGCCTGTCGAACAAATGGTTTGTTGTTCTTGACCAAGCAAGGTGGAATACAGGGTATCTTAAAAAAAGTCTCCCACTTTAATTCTTCGCCAGCACTCTTCGCTTGCACAAGTCCTCCGTTAGAACAAAACGCATTTATCCTGTAATCATTCAGACTTTCATGTATTCTTACACAACGGTCTTCTATGACTGTTCGCCGAACCTTCTCAATCGGCTCCTCGTTTCGGCTTGTAGGTGGCCTTTCTGAGCGTGCTCCTTTCTCTACTAAGATGCAGTCATGTTTGAAGCTGTTGTACCACTCCTTGATCTGAGCTTTGCCCATGGCATCATTGCCAAATGCCTGTTACATCTTTTAGATGGTTTTAAATTGAGTATGACCAAGGTTTTGACAAACTTTGATGCAATGTCTCTGCTCGATACGTTCGGTCATTTTGAGTAAAAACGAAAATCCGTAAAGCACGCACTACACGTCTGTACTCTAGGCGTAACAGCCGGGATTTAACGAAACCTACCGGCGAGAAAATTTTCGCACATGCGTAAGAAAGGGTTATCACATTCCACTCAGTGGATGTTGCCCACGCAGTATTAGTTTTGGTGGGGGAAAATAAAGTCGGATACATTTTGAAAGCATACCCTAAAATTACAATCCCTTATGAGGATTACCGTATATTAACATATGTATTTTTAATTTCTTGATAATTCAAGTTAATCTTTTGCGCATTGAGAAGTTACAGCTTCGCTACTACGGACACGTGTTCAGAATGTTACAAGAAAGAATCGCAAGACGGATTCTTAAAGCTGAGTCAGCTATCACGAAAGCCAGGCGTTGACCAAGATCGAGATGGTTAAGTAATATCTTTAAACTCAGTTGGTCATCCTTTGGGCTTCAGCCTGGAAGCGTAATAATGGCTACTTCTGGTAGGACACTATAGATGAGGTGCTTGAGGAGTCTACCCCCACGACCTTCTTATGAATAGCGGATAGTGAAGATGGATAAATGCACGATGGATGGACGGACGGAC
>NC_043001.1:123387847-123425347 GCF_006345805.1 Octopus sinensis | reverse complement strand
AGAGGTATGTTATCCCGCTTAAATGAATCAGTATTAACATATTTAATAATTTAATACGTCAGATATCTGAATAAACAGGAGTGGCTGTGTGGTAAGTAGCCTGCTTACCAACCACATGGTTCCGGGTTCAGTCCCACTGCGTAGCACCTTGGGCAAGTGTCTTCTACTATAGCCTTGGGCCGACCAAAGCCTTGTGAGTGGATTTAGTAGACGGAAACTGAAAGAAGCCTGTCGTATATATGTGTGCGTGTGTGTTTGTCCCCCCAACATCACTTGACAACCGATTCTGGTATGTTTACGTCCCCGTAACTTAGCGGTTCGGCAAAATCAAACGATAGAATAAGTACTAGGCTAACAAAGAATAAGTCCTGCGGGTCGATTTGTTCGACTAAAGGTGGTGCTCCAGCTTGGCCGCAGTCAAATGACAGAAACAACTAAAAGAAAAACCCATATCAAATAATTTCCTTTTAATTCAGTTCCTAACAAATGTTTCATAGTTGCCATATAATTTACTGGCTACTATGTTAGGATGTAAGTGGTACAGAACTTTTTAAGTTGCCCTCATTGGACTCTGGCCATACAGGTGTCTTATTTTATTATAAGTCGAAAGAGAACGATCCCAACACTTATTTTCTTGTTGCTGAACAATTATGTTACGAATATAAAACCGGTATATTTCGAACAGTATTACTTTATAAATGTTTTGACATCAGTTACATGACTACTGGCTGTTGATACCAGTTTGTAAGAATATCGTGTTGATAGTTAAATTATATATTATCAGAAACGGCTCCTCTTTAAACTTTAGAGGGCACTCATGAGAAAAGTGTTATGGTTATATGGCCACTCTTCACTGCACATGTAGGCACTAATTTTGCTACCTTTGCATATATGATGATTTAATTTGTCCTAGGTCTAACTATATCCTCTCCCTTTTGAAAAGTATATATTTCTTATGTACCTTCAAATGAAACTTGCCTTCAATATAATTATGCTTACAAATTATTTTTACCTCCCTATCTTGATTTGATTGCGCCAACGGTAGGATACATATCGCCTGAAGAAATAGTGCGGTTATGTAATAATAATAAATTATGTAATATTGCGTAATTATTACATATTGTTGACAAATGGCCAAATGCTATTGAAACACTTGTAGCGATCCTTTGACCTATCCATTCACGTATATATATAAATATATATATATACACTGTATACATATGCGTGTGTGCGTGTGTGTGTGTATTATGTATGTATGTGTATATATTTAGACCCATTGGTGTCTCACGAGACGGATTTTGAGCTAAGCGCTTTATGCACGCGAAACCCTGGATAACCCTATGAACGGCCATAACTGTCATTCTAAATAATCTACTTTTCTATGACTTAGTGTGTGTCTCTCTTTTGGATTTATTATTTATTGACAATATGCGCACGCGCATGTGTGTGTGTAAACGACGAGTTTCTACGCAATTTCCTTGTTAACTAAATCCTACTCACACCGTATTAGTCAAATCGAAGATGCGGCTGAAGTGCACTAGCCACAATGTTGCACAATGTGACCGAGGCTGCGTCCACGCGATTGCAAAGTAAATTTCTGAAACCAACAGGAATACATGTGTTGTCTACTGCTTGTATTCATCGAATTCTGAATCTCTTAATGAACATAATTCTAAGAAAATTTTACTTTATATGCTGTATCCCCTATTGAATAATTGCTTCCGAGTTACAGCTTGAATGCTTTTTTCCAATTTTTCATTCGAATTCTCACTAACAATGAAATACCGCGCGAAGCTAGCAACGGATAATTTCTGACGTTCTCAAAACATAAAATCAGTTTTGTTCCCACAGACAAATATTCAGATACTTTTCTTTAAATCCACTAACGAATTGGCAAATATTTTTTCATGCAAATATTCTATAAAACCTTTATCTGTACTTTATTCTATAGAAAAGAAGGAAGTATGTAAGCATATATATGCATATATATATATATATATATATGTATGTATATATATAATATATATATATATATATATATATATATATATATATATATATTATATATATATTTTTATATATATGTATGTATGTATATATGTATGTATGTATCTATGTATCTATGTATGTATCTATGTATGCATGTTTGTATATATTCTATAGAAAGGAATGAAATATGTAAGTATATATACATATATACATATATATATATGTAAATATGTGTGTGTGTGTATATATACATATATGTACGTATATGTGTGTGTATGTGTATGTACATGTATTCATATATGTCTCTATATATATATGCTATTCACAAGAATCAAGTATATATATATGTATGTATGTATGTATGTATGTATGTATGTATGTATGTATGTATGTATGTAAGCTGTATATATGTGAATGAGTGTGCGTATATAGACATGCACAAGGAAAGAATATATGAAGATAATAAATTGTTGTGTGGTAAGAAGCTTGCTTCCCAACCACATGGTTCCGCGTTCAGTCCCACTGCGTAGCACCTGGGGCAAGTGCCTTTTACTATAGCCTCAGGCCGACCAATGCCTTGTGGGTGGATGGATTTGGTAGACGGAAACTGAAAGAAGCACGTCATATATATGTGTGTGTGTGTGTTTGCCCCCTCCCCATCACTTGACAACCGATGTTGGTGTGTTTACGTCCCCGATAGAATAAGTACTGAGCGTACAAAGAAAATTTTGATTTGAAAACTTTTGTATTAATGGAAAACCTCTATAATTGGCTGATGAGTACTCATCATCTTAAATCTGTTGTAACACTTACAACATTTAATAAAATGATGTAGTACGAAACAATCGTACCAAAGTACCGCAGTCATTATTGTTGCTTATTTTGATTATGATCACCCCACAAATTTTTATGGATAACACCATACAAAATTCTGGTGCATCTAAATTGAGTACCATATTCATTTGAATCTAAAATTTTACATACATACATACTTACATATATATATATATAATTTTTTCTCATGTGCCCTTTTCAAGCCTAGCCAGGCTCATGGGCCCGATTTCCCGGTTTCTGTGGCGTGTGTGTTCCCCCAGCTGAACGGGACGCCAGTCCATCGCAGCTTTATCCAAGAAACAGGAAGAAAGAGTGAGAGAAAGTTGGGGCAAAAGAGTACAACATGCGGTCGCCCCCCACCCCTGCCGGAGCGTCGTGGAGCTTCCTGGTGTTTTCGCCGAATAAACACACACAACGTCCAGTCTGGGAATCGAAACCGCGATCCACCGACCGCGTGTCCGCTGCCCTAACCGCCGGGCCACTGTGCCTCCACTGCGCCCTTTTAAACCCTAGCCAGGCTCATGGGCCCGGCTTCCCGGTTTCAATGGCGTATGTGTTCCCCCCAGCTGGACGGGATGCCAGTCCATCGCAGCGTTACTCGTTTTTGCCAGCTGAGTGGACTCAAGAACACAACGCGTCGCCCGGTCCACGAATCGAAACCGCAATCTTACAATCATGATGCTGACACCTTAACCACTAAGCCACGCGCCTCCACATACATATATATATATATATATATATATATATATATATATATATATAATATATATATATATATATATATATGTATGTATGTATGTATGTATGTATGTATGTATGTATAATGCGCAGGAGTGGCTGTGTGGTAAGTAGCTTGCTCACCAACCACACGGTTCCGGGTTCAGTCCCACTGCGTGGCACCTTGGGCAAGTGTGTTCTACTATAGCCTCGGGCCGACCAATCCTTGTGAGTGGATTTGGTAGACGGAAACTGAAAGAAGCCCGTGGTATATATATATATATATATATATATTATATATATATATATATATATATATATATATATATATATATATTACATGTGTGTGTGTGTGTTTGTGTGTCTGTGTCTGTCGTCCCAACATCGCTTGACAACCGATGCTGGTGTGTTTACGTCCCCGTTACTTAGCGGTTCGGCAAAAGATACCGATAGAATAAGTACTAGGCTTACAAAGAATAAGTCCTGGGGTCGATTTGCTAGACTGAAAAGGCGGTGCTCTAGCATGGCTGCAGTCAAATGACTGAAACAAGTAAAAGAGTAAAAGAGTATATACAGACACACACACACACATGTTATGTATATACTTGTGTGTGTGTGAACGTGTGTCTGTGTTGAACGAGAAAGCGAGAGACAGAGTGTGGCTCAGTACGTTTCTTTGCACATTGACAAGATTTACTTCGCGCATCTTCAACCCGCCTCGCCAACTTTCCAAACAACAATATGATTACCTATACATTTAGTTCGCTGTCCATCCTCCTCGTAATTAGGACCTGTGTGTCTGTGTGTGGGCATGTGAACATTGCAACATGTTATTAAGGCAGTCTAAGAAATTCTAAAGACAAACCTATTACAGCGGAAGTAATTACACACGTTTATTCATTAATTCGATACCAACAAAACATGTGAATTTTTATTTCTGTGGAATTCTATTTATTCGTAGTTTTCTAAGACCATTTTCAATATTTTTTCTTTGCCACAGATGCTGGCAATACTATATACAGACACACAGCACACACACACACACACACACACACATATACATATATATATATCTATATATATACATGTATACATATAACTACATCTACATATATATGCATATATATACACATATATGTGTATATATGTATATGTTCATAAATATTTATGTATATATATATATACATACATACACATACATATACACACGCACGCACACACAAACACACACCCACACACATATACATATATATATATATATATGTATACATATATATATATATACATGTATACATATAACTACACGTACATATATATGTATATAAACATATATATGTGTATATATGTATATGTTCATAAATATTTATGTATATATATATATATATTTAACAATTAAGGATAATCTCTTAATAAGGGATCTTAACAAGAAATTATCGGGCAGCTAGCGTGAAAACCTCATAAAAGAAAAGAATTCGAAAATAATTTTTTTCTTTTGAACAAATTAATTATATCTATATTGTATAGAGGGCATTATTACACATAAATGCCTCACACTAAGAGGGACAAAGTCATTACTACCAAAATTATACTAATCATACCCAAATGCAGTTTTTCAAAGCAAGACATTTAAAAAATGAATTTAGTTCTGTATCACCGTGATTTCACATTCAACTTTACGTCTTATGATCATCAGCAGAACTGATTCTGAACACATCATAAATAAACTACCAACCTTACGTATATTTATATATATACGTACACACATATACACACGCACACACACAGACACACACACACACACATATATATATATTTGTGATCTATTGTATTATTGTATCTCATTTTTTTCGTAATCTTACTCACTGGGAACGACATGCATAACGGAGCATTCTCTAAAATTAGCTGAAGTTCTTCCGAAGGGAAAAAATATTAGCTACTAGAAAGCCCCCCTAAAAAAGACTTATAAACCTCATATATTTCAACTAATTAGTTTCAATAGTATATCGAATTTCTTTTACATGCATACAAACGTAACTACATGCATACGTACCTAGGTACACAGTCACTTGTTTACATAATCACATAAACGCTGACACGTAAATTTTTTATATAAACGTGTGTACATCAATGTATGTAGATGTATATATATATATATATATATATATATATATATATATATACATATGTATATATATAGTTATACATGTGCATATATATATATATATAAATATGTGTGTGTGCGTGTGTGTACGGGTTTGCCTGCGTGTACGCGTACATATATGTGTGTGTATGTATATATATATATATATATATATATATATATATATATATATATATATATATATATATACATATATATACACACACATTCATGACAGAATCTGTGTTCGTGTCGATGCGTACGTTTGTCAATAAATGTATGTGGGTTCGCGTGTCTGTGTTTGAATTATACCTGCCACGGAGGTTGACTTTGCCTTTCATCCTTTTGGGGTCGATTAAATAAACACCAGTTAAGCACTGTGGTCGATATAATTGAATTAATCCGTTTCTCTGTCCTTGTTTGTCTTCTCTCTGTTTAGCCCCTTGTGGGTTGTAAAGAAATAGGTATTAAGTTATATATATATATATATGAATGTAGTTTAACGCAGGTATAATTCAAATACTTTTACTTCCGACACATGTTTCGAAGATTTCACTGATATTATTCCAAAGGAATAAATGGTGTAAATCAATGTAACTATTTATCTATTTTTCAGTGTTAATTGTTAACAAAGGAAAGATACACTCATCTATCTATCTATCTATATATATATATTATATATATATATATATATGACGGGCTCCCACGTACTTTACGTTCACCATATTCAATCACAATGCATTGGTCGACCTGAAGCTACAGTATATAATAGGAGACACTTGCCTAAGATACCTCACAACTCTATTGAATCTGAGCAACATATCTGCCAAGCAAGCTTCTTAACCACACAGCCATGCCTGCGCCTTCATTCTTTTGTTTACAATTATGAAAAGTTCAACGTTTCGACCGGACAAGTAGTTCGATTTATGTCAGTCCCTTTAAAGATGTTGATATAATGTACACTAGTAAAAATTACTGACTTTCTGATATATTCAACCCTAACCTTTCCCTAACCTGTGTAACACATCTATATATATAAAACTGTAGTTGTGTGAGTGTCTGGCTCCTACGATTTAGATTCCTAACTACTCCCACATTTTGCGGTGCAGTTTAACCAAATTCGGGTATCTTATAGTCGTCATTCATATCGAGCCCGTCTGAGTATTAGCGCGCGTCTACGATGAGTCTACGATTTTAAAAATAATTTAACATTATTTTTTATTCCATTTTAATGCATAATTTTTCGTGTGTCGATGGCGGCGGAGTTGGCGTCCATGGTCACACCTGCACCTGTTTGCTTCTCCCCCTTCTTCCCTCCCTCGTGAAGCTGTGGGGAAGGGAGTGTAAGGAAATCAACGTCGTAAAGCGTTGTCAAGGAGACCAGCGTTCTTTTAGAACGACTTCATGGCTTGAAGACACCAAAACAGAAATGGCTAAGAAAGCCCGAATTGGCATCTATAAGGGAAGTAACTCTCTAAAAATGCTTATATAGTTATTTCCCTTACAAACCCGAGCAACGCCGGGCGATACTGCTAGTTTAAAATACATGCATCATATTCGATACACATTCCCAATTTTGTGAACTGGCAGACTAATTTGAGATTTGTGGAAGGAAAACTTTATATTTCTCAGAACATATGAAACGAACACTGAAAACAAGCATGTAGGTTTTAGAACAAGCTTATAGAAATGTTTTGGACATGAGATTTAAAGAATGAGAGAATCATTCACTCTACCTATTTACTTCGATTACTTATCTATTACCAATATTTGATTTTACGCTGTTCACATATGTTTGAAAAGAGAGTTGATATCATTGACAACCATACAGAACTTCAAGACTTTTTTAGATCCTGTTTTGATGTGAAAATGCAATAAATATTGCAGAATTATACAACCTTGAAAAACAAAATAATTCTTTACATGTCATTTTTTACATTAAGATTTTCAGTATGGCATCCTTTGACTGCGCTAAGATCTGTATTCCGAAGAACTTGACCACCAAAAATAGTATTTTCTTGTCTCGTTCCAATAATAGAAGTTAAACCACATTCTCTAAGAGTCTTATTTCATTCTTCCCGCCTTATTTTCCATAAGGTTAAACACTAAATTTTGAAGGAGATAATGGTTTGAATTAAAATCAGTATACTGCTGGTACTTCCTTCAGGCCGTTTCCAAATGACGAATCGTAAATTCAAAGGCTTTTAATCTAGAAGTTAAAACAACGATAGTAAACATTTTTCTCGCCATTTCATTGCCTTTACATCTTGTAACTATATTGCAAAAACAGAAATAACCATATTACACTAATGAACAAACATCGATTAAAAAGTTCATCTAATTTCCATTTCAATTAAATGTTTGCTTCATTTCATTTTCATTTCATTTCGTAATTGATTCCTTATAATTTTATTCATTATTATTGGTATCTTCCATTTCAATCACTATTTTCTTTTCAGTTGATTATATTATATGTTTGTTGGTGACTGTTTGACATTCCTCTCTCTCTCTCTCTCTTCTCTCTCTCTCTCTCTCTCTCTCTCTCTATCTATCTATCTATCTATCTATCTATCTATCTCTATATCTATCTATCTATCTATCTATCTATCTATCTATCTATCTATCTATCTATCTATCTATCTATCTATCTATCTATCTATCTATCTATCTGTCTGTCTATCTATATATCTATATATCTATCTATCTATCTATCTCTATCTCTATCTACCTATCTATCTATCTATTTATCTATCTATCTATCTATCTATCTATCTATCTATCTATCTATCTATCTATCTATCTATCTATCTATCTATCTATCTATCTATCTATCTATCTATCTATCTATCTATCTATCTATCTCTATCTCTATCTGTCTATCTATCTATCTATCTCTCTATCTATTTATCTATCTCTATCTCTATCTATCTATCTATCTATCTATCTATCTCTATTTCTCACACACATACACACTCCCTCTCTCTCTCTCTTTCTCACACACACACTCACACTCTCTCTCACATACACATTCCTTCTCTCTCTCTCTTTCTCTCTCTCTCTCTCTCACTCTCTCTCTCTCTCTCTCTCTCTCTCTCTCTCTCTGTCCTCTCTCCCCTCTCCAATATTTTGTCCTCACCTGCCTTTCCGTCTCTCGCAATGTCTTCGTAATGACATATTCCAGCAGGAAATCAAAAATAAAATAAACCTCTTTGTGTGTTTGTGTTTTTATATACTCTTCTCTCCCAAACGCACGCACACACACACACACACATACACACACACATACACACAAACGCACGTACACATGCACACACAATCACACGCACGCGAATATTCTTGATGGATTTGGCATTGGTCTCGACGTATATTCGTTCCAGTTGTTCGATCAAGGGAACTACATAACAATTATTTTATAGTATAAGTCAATGCATATGCCAAAGACAGATGTACTATTAAGATATTCCACAAACAGAGCGTGATGCTATGTACGTGAAAGACAAGGCTGTCTCTTTGAATTACGCGCACCGCTCATCCGACGGGTTTCCATACAATTTTCCAAATACATTCATTTTCCAAATTTTTCAAATCATTTGATCTGTGTGTGTGTGTGTGTGTGTTTAGATTATATTCTATCTACGGCTGTATCTTGAGATTTAAGGCAAAAAAGAAAGACGAGCACATATGTAGGTGCAGGAACACACACACACACACACACACACACACACACACATATATATATATATATATATATATATATATATATATAGACAGGTATTTACATATATATATCTATATATATCTATATAAATATATGTGTATTTGTGTGTGTGTGTGTGTGTGTATTATTTAAAACAGTTTAATTCGGTTGCGTGCCACTTCGACTTTCGCAGGCCGCTAACGCGAGCCCGACTGCTTTAGGCGTTCTGAATGCCGAATTAAGAGATACAGGAAGGCAAAGATAGCTGCCGGAAGATAGGATGCTATGCGTCGAGGTGGGCCACGTAGTATTACTTTAAATAATGGATATAACTCATACTAAATGTTTTCAGTGGTCTTTTCTTTCATATGTGGAGACGCAATGGCCCAGTGGCTAGGGCAGCGGACTCGCGGTTATAGGATCGCGGTTTCGATTCCCAGACCGGGCGTTGTCAGTGTTTATTGAGCGAAAACACCTAAAGCTCCACGAGGCTCCGGCAGTGGGTGGTGGCGATTCCTGCTGCAACTTTCGCCGCAACTTTCTCTCACTCTTTCTTCTGTTGGCCTGCTCGCTCAGCCAGCGGGGTGGCGTTATTTGAAGGCTAAAACAATGCGAAGCGCATTGTGACCAGCCTGGTCAGTCACGGTGAACACGGTGATATAATATAATATAATATGAATAGTATATAGATAGATGCATATATACATACATATATATATATGCATACCTACATATATATGTATGTATACATGCATATATGGGTACAGGACAGCAAAAAAACGTTGAACATAATGAGAAACGAAAACATAAAAACAAAAATATAGAAACGAACTTTTGTTTCAAACAACAACAAAAAAAACACAGAAAAACGAGACATACAACATAAAGAATATGTCCCTGTTTCATATATATATATATATATATATATATACATATCTAAACAAACCTTCAGGCACCCAAATTATCTCACAAGGCATTGATTCGTGCGGGACTGTAGGAGATAGTAATCCTAGGTACCTCGCAGTAAGATTGAATACGAGGCCACGTGGTTGCAAAGCGGTAATAGTTTTTTTGTGGGGGGGGGGGTGGAACTACCACTAAGAAAGTTTTCATTGTTCTTGATGAAAGTATAAACCTCAGAACTTTCGATTTCCATTATTGGGAGCTTGTTTGTTTTTTTTGCTTTTTTTTATTTAACTTCCAATATTTTGTGTGCTTGTTTTGGTGATGATGATGATGATGATGACAACGATGACGACGATGACGACGACGATGATGCTGCTGATGATGATGATGTTGATGATGACGATGATGAAACTGCGATGACAATATTTACTACAAAACTAATGTTATGTTGCCTTTTACAATAATATATATTCATATGAAATACATCTTGTTCATCACTCAACGAGAAACGACAGTAGCTGCAGCAGAAATATCAATGACAGTAGTAGTAGTAGTAGTAGTAGTAGTAGTAGTAGTAGTAGTAGTAGTAGTAGCACTCAGTTATATGCATTGCATATGGCGTTTTCTGTTCGTCATTCCAATTTGTCATTGCATTCAAACGTATTCGTTATTTCTGATAAAAAAATGTTTTATGTGATATGTCATGTATACATATATGTGTTTATATACGTGTGTGTATGTTTGAGGCATGTGTGTACGGATGCGTATGAATGTTTATGTACACTTATTATTATGTGTCTGTTTGTGTGTGTATGTGTTTGTGTACATAATGGATTATATCTTTTCATGGTTAAGTAAAATGTTTCTTTTTTTTTCTGATTGACAGGTAAGTTGACATTGAGATTGAGAAGAAAAAAAAACCCTTTCTCCGTATGTGGGGTAATGTACACATAGTTTTTTTATCATATTAATGCACCAAAAGTTTTCCTAAAAACAGAATGATACCTTCGTTGTTGTGATACAAATATATAAAAAAAATTAAAAGTATGAATGCACACACATGCACATACACACACACATACATACATACATGCATACATACATACATGCATGCATACATATATACATATATATATATACATACATATATACACACACACATAAATAAACTCATGCATATACAAATATATACATTTATATATAAATATATACATTTATATATAAATATATATATGGGTTTGTATATAAATGTATGTTTATGTATGTACTAACCTATTTATGTACGTAAGAATTTTGTACGCCTATAATTTCATGTATATGTAAGTAGCGCGCGCGCGTGCTTGTGTGCGAGCGTGTGGATATATATACATAATTGTAAATGCTTACATATCGATATATATTCCTGTATATTATATACATATAAATGTGTGTGTACACACATATATATATATATATATTTGTATATTATATATTTTCTTATATGCGCTTATATATGTGCGCCTCTGTATAATCTGTACATTTTATATACGCTTTTAAATATTTATATACCTAAATATGTGTGTGTGTTTAAATATATACATATATATATATATATATATATATAATATATATATATATATATATATATATATATATATACACACATATAATTTATAGAGAGTGAGAGGTGGAGAGACAGGATGTTAGGGATATAGATAAATATGTATGTATATGTATGTATGTATGTATGTATGTATGTATGTATGTATGTATGTATGTATGTATGTATGTGAAACTTGATGCCATTTGGTGTCTGATCCATTGAGGTAGTTTCTTGTAATACCATATATTTCTTTCCCCCATTATTCCATTTCCACTACTCCCGTTCTATAACCTTCTCCACCGCCAACCACTCGCATATATACTATGATATTGGTCGGGGAGCTGTCGGAGGATCCTCCATTTTGTCTGGTAACTGGCAGAAAGTAACAACAATATGTCGCTGAAATTGCACACTAACATTTTACATATTAATTGGTAGTTCATCGATCTCCGATGAAGACGTAGTCTGTGGCCTCAGCAGTCAGCGGTGGGAACGAATGTGTCTCCGCAGCCCAAAGCCGGAAGCACACAGTCGCTAGCACGTTACACACTGGTAGTCTGTGGCCGAGACTGAGGATGGTGCGGCCCGGTAACTTCTGTCTCTTGCAGCAGCGAGGAGTTGCCATCTATCCTCTTCAAAGACAGCTACCGTAGTATAGGCGATTGACTTCCAAGTGGCCCTGTCTGTAGCTGCGGTCTCGGGTTTGCCCTTTAAAGTTGTCCTTTAAGGTGTCCTTGGACCTCAACTTGGATCTTTAGATATTTATTGGGTGCATTATACCATGTTGTCCTATCCGCACAAAATAGAATTTCAAGGATGGAGTGTTTTTATGGTTTATTCAACAGCTTCTAATTTGAGGTTATACAACGGCAATATGTTGGTGTATGAATTGACTTTCTTACAATCCTTTATAGCTGTATGTAATACTTTATGTATTACTATGCCCAACAACCACACAATAAATCTTTCACACAGTTTCTGATCTAATTAATTAAGAGTGAGCCTGTTTTCACCTATATGTGTATGCATGCATGCATGCATGCATGTATATATGTATGCGTGGCTATGTAGTAAGAAGCTTGCTTCCCAACCACATGGTTCTAGTTTCAGTCCCACAACGTGGCACCTTGGGCGCGTATCTTCTATTATAGCTTTTGACTGAACAAAGCTTTGTGAGTAGATTTAATTGACGGAAACTGGAAAAAGCCCGTCGTTTTTATATGCGTGTGTGTGTGTGAGAGAGAGTAATATTTGTATGTATTTATTTATCTATTTATGTGCTTGTGTGTGTGAGTGCATGTTTCTCCCCACACTATCTCTTGACAAATGATGCTAGTATGTTTATGTCCCCGTAAATTAACGGCTCAGCAAAGTGACCGATAGGTACGAGGCTTACAAAAATTAAGTCCTGAGATCGATTTCTTCGACAAAAGCCTTTTGAAGCAGTACCCCAGCATGGCTGCAGTCAAATAAAGGGAACAAGTAAAATAATTGTTTTCGATTTAGGCACAAAGCTAGGAATGCTGAGTCAAAATTTAGCTGGAACTCCATCGGAGAGCCGAAAGGTAACGCTGAGCATAGCGAGATTTGAACTCAAGACGTAAAGACCTGGAACAAATACCACCATAACATTTTTCACGACGCTCTAACGATTCTGCCAATTTTACCCCCATTTTACTAATACGATTACAAAAAAATATAATCATCAAATATACATGTTTCTCTTGACAAAATGATAATGCAATAAGATTTATAAATAGATCTACATGGAAGTTGTCGCCATTTTGCAAAAGCAAATTTTTAGGTGAATCTGCATTGATATATGTGAACTAGAAATAGATTTCTAATGAATAACAGTTCATCTCCTTCCATTAAATCACTTCCTTTAATACATGACTATTTGTAAGTAAAGAAGCTTTTCTTAGTTTCTAGACCCACGACAATCCTAAATGGGTTGACCTGTAATCAATGGTGTTTTAATTGCGAAAGTTCCCCTTTTTCCATGTCAGTCTCTGTATTGTCGAATATAATTCTCATTACTTTAGACAGTAAATATGAGATTGGAGTTATATTTGGATATTATTTATAACACAGTTACTGACCGCTTAAGGGCACCTTTGGTTGCTTGCCGCCAAGAGGAAATACACTGGAGTAACATTTATTCTAAAACTGACTATACTTACAAAGACAATTGGAATGAAAATACTATTCAGTCGTGCTTGCGTGGCTTCGTGGTTAGGGGACTATGTTCAATATCATAAATAAGGTACTAAGTGTACTTTCGGGACCGAGAGGAGCGTTGTGTCCTTGAGGAAGGCACTTCCTTTCACATTACTCCACTCTACACAACTGTAATTTACTAACACCCTAGTGTTGGTGGAACTCACCCTACCTCCAGATGTCACATCATCAATGATCCACTTGATCAAAGTTGGGTGAGCGGAGAGGATATCTATGTCTGTTCTCAAAATACATAGGCACTTGAAACGATAAGCAAAAGCGAGGTACACTGAATCAGGTCATACTCACTTGTGGATATTGAAGGACATGCACTGTTAGATATACATTCGCTTGTTTTATTTGAGCCATTACCATCTTTCCTCAAACCACAGAGATCGATCGCTTATCTATACTGCAGCAGATGATAACAATAACTTACTAAAACAATACACAGCCAGCAGTGCGTGCGTTTATTTGGCAAAATAACAAACATTGTTCAAACCAAGTGCAGCAATATCTTTTTCCAGCACAACGTCATATCGGATATGTTGCCAACAGTATACTAAAATAGAAATAAAGTGAGCAATGGAAAAAATTTTGACAAGTACGTAATCCTATCGTACTTGATTTTAAAATATTTAAATCTGATTATTCTGCAGCATTGATTATGCACCTCCCCTTGGATTACATGAAGCTAGTGGATGAAACACAGACGCAAGTAGTAGTGACACAAATGGCTGAAAGAGTGGGAATGTATCTATCATTGGCGAAACATATAACAACAGTCAGAGTCTGTATTACAAGCGAACAGATGAATAACAGTTTTATGGGCGACGAATCGGCAGAAACATGGCGGCTCAGGAAAAAAATTGTGGCATTTGTATGACGGCTCAACGAAAGATTGTGGTGTTTGTTCTGGTTCTTTGCGCTGTGAGACCAAACGTCGGCAAAATTTGATCCCACAGCAAATTTGTTATTCATTCTTTCGGAGTTGATAAAATAAAGTTCCAATCCAGAACGTAGAACTGCTACAGCGTCGGACGAGGTATTTCCAGTACCTGTCTGCCTCGTTGAATTTTGTCTCCTTGGATGCTAGACTAGATCTGTCTCCCAGTTTTAAACTGCGGTTGATCCTTAAATGTCACTTAGAGAAATGCTTTATGGTACAAGCATCACAGTTTAGTCTCTATTTTGGAGACAAATTCCTCTCTTCTCGCGAGTCTTGCAAACCCTGGAAAAAATCATTATGCTTGTCCGTTCCACTCATATTAATTTTCAGTACAAACTTAGCAAAAAGGAGACATAAATTTCCTATTTTGAAAAAGAATGAAATAAAATTCAAGTGTTCAAATTTCATTTCTGCTATATGTTTTTGATAAATTGAACCTAGAATTTGAAATGAGGTAAATTCGAAAATAAAATCGAGAACACTTAATGCAAAACTATATTGAGTTAAGCTCTTAGTTCTACATCGGTGTATCTCAGTATGTTTCACTTCCTGGTAAACAAGAAGTGAAGCAAAAAAGTTACTGATGCATTTCAGATCGAAATTTTAAAGAAAACTATGTTATAAAGCTAACATTAAAAGCAACTGCAGAAAACTATTGTTCATCTTGCTTTATTAATCATCAGATTTTTGTATAACAAAATTATGAATAACTACTTGTTCAAGATTGTCAACCGTTACCATGGAATTTCTAAAGTTTTAGATTATATTTTTAAAAATTTGCAGGACACTTTGATACTCCTTATTGTTCACTGTTTGAGAACCACTCTTCCACATAGACGTAGTATAGCAGTATCGTAGAAACGCTAATACTTCAGTCAACAATCTAACACTTCCACACCCATACAAACACACACATACATACACGCACACATACACACATACCCATACGTCTACACACACATACACATGCAGGCACTCATAACTCACACATATGCATACACATCTCTGCAAACCATCACTGTCTCCCGAACTTTCTTTGTCTTGACTAGTTATTTTAATCTTTAATCAAATAATGTAATTATTTAATATAAAATTTTAAAAGGTATCAAAACAAAATTTAGTCAATTTTGATATTAATTTTGGTGATAACAAAATTTTAGAGGAAAAAAAAAAACTTTTCAGAAAGTGTAATGAATTAATGGACCCGAAAATGAATATTAAACAGGAAGAAGAAATATCAAACAAGAAGATTATTAAACAAGATGACCAACAAAATTAATGATCCTTCATGTTTAATTAATATGGGTGTTTTTGAATTAAAGTCCACGAAGGGAGAGCGTTTGCATTTGATAAATTTGCAACCTTCATTGTCTCCAATGCAATATCTTGATATTGAAATTTAGTTAGCAATCATTTGTAATACAAAACAAAGTGATGGGTTTTTTGTTTCTTTACAATAAAATTGAATAGGATTCTATTTTGCCCGAAAGTTAAAAGAAAAAAGAGCTTTTTGAAATATCTCGCAATCATTGTAAAGAAATAAAAAATTTACAGTTCCGTGCAGAGATATAGAAATAATGTAAACAAAAATAACAAACAACAGGTGAATTCACGTAGAAATTGAAGGTTTTACAGTTTAGCGAGTAGGCTACTGAAATGTATCGAACGAAAAGGAGTTGGATTCAAAATCATTTCATTACAATGAATGAAACTGTTATATATTAATTCAACATGCATAAACATCGACGTAATATAATTGGAAAGATTTTCATACTACGAGATACTGTACCTCCTAACAGTATAGAAGTAGAAGTATACCTCAATGCAATAAAGGAGTTTGTATGTGGCAGCTCCTCCTGTTAGAAACAGCAGGGAAATTTCTCTTACAATGAGATGTGATTTAAAAGGTCGGATAGTCAGTCCTTGAAATGCATCTGGTTATAGAATAATTCAGTCAGAACTGGCCTAGCATTAGGTGTATAATCTAATAATAGCTTCCAAGATACACAGAAGGCCTCAAATTTAGGGAAGAGCTATAGTCGATTATACGGACATCAGTACTTGAATATTTATTTTATTGCCCTGAAATCAACGAGATTTAAACTAAAACAGTCAAAGGCCCGAAACAAATGCTATACGAGAGTATCTGTTTTGGCTCTGTGCATTCGGTTCAATATTCTAATGAGTCCAGCAATCTACCGCTATAGTCTACCTAAATGATAATTTCTAACAGGCACAACTCCAGAAATACTTTGGGACGGAGAGCAGTGGATTACAATGTCCCCAGTATTTGATTGGTATTTTCTTTTATCCATTAACCGAGAATGAAAAGCAAAGTTGACCTGAGTGAGATCTGAACTTAGAGATATAATGAGCCGAAACAAATATTCCAAAGTATTTTATGCAGCACTTTATTAACTCAGCCATGCTATTCCATCGTTCTTGTATACCTTTATGAGTTCCATCATTAAATTATACATTTTTGGAAAGATCTATCCAGAAAAACTGATATCATTTTATCAACCTCAGAAAGTTGACCTCGGCGAAATTTGAACTCGCATCATAAAGAGAAGTGTTTAAATACATGGCATTTTTCAGCACTCCACAGTTTCCATCATTCAACCATTCAAACGTTTTAAAAAGAACATTTTTCTGCCGAATGGCTGAAAGTACCAAGCAAATCAATATAGTGAATCAATGCAAAAATCGATACGCTTCAATTGATAATTCAAGGCCATTTAATTCAGTTATGTTGTTAACCCTTTGCCTGTCCTGTGTATCACGTGTGGTACACATGACATATTTCCTTGATATCCGTGCATCATATATGATACACATTCAAAAATATTTTCAGCCACCAGAGAAACTTGGGACTTAAGAAAGGAAAGCTTTATGACACAAAACGTATGAAAGGAGGGATAATTAAAAATTTGACAACAGGCATGGACGATAAACTTATAAAAATGCCCCGAGTAGGCAAATGGTTGAATGTTGCTTAGAATGGTACGAACATCACAACTTCTTCATGTGTGCCATAAAGAACAAGGCTTTGGTGTTTCGTCGACAAAGGGTTGCATACTCGATTTAGTATCGCGGATAAAATCCTGGTGACAAGAAAGTCCGATCCACGGGTTCCAAGTTACCTCCCTTTAAGAAATACACCACTTGTGCTATCTTGAAAACTTCAGAACGTTCCGTAATATAATCTAGAAACTGACTTCTTACGAGACGAAACCGTAAACGCTCTTCCATAGATGGTACATACCGTGACTAGCAATGTAATTAGAATATAGATGATGGAACAGAATGCGAATGGATTTGTAGCGTGTCCACCATCTTGGTGGAAAGAAGTGAACGACGATGATTGTGATGATGCCGACCACGACCACGGGGACTATGACTATGATGGGGTTTGTGATGGTGACGATGGTGTTAGTGGTAGCTGTGGTGGTGATGGTGGTGATGGTGGTGATGATGGTGGTGATGGTGGTGATGATGACGACAACAGACGACAACAATGACGACGATAACGATGACGACAACGAGGATGACGTCAACGACCACAGCGAGGATGACTACGATGTATTCAATCCAGAACCTTTTTTGCCAGAAACAAATACGTTCAATAGAAACGAATGCTGGAACAGAATATATTCAAGAGCATTTATCAGATTACATTTATTTTTCTTACCTTTTTGTTTTTTGCTTTAGTTTTTGTTTAGTTCTTTTTTTCTTACCTTTTCTGGTTCCTTCTATATAAATTATAGCAAAACATCCATGTTTCGCATTCATCTGGAATCTTTTCCTTTTGTTGAATTTTTCCTTATAGACTGATTAGTTTTCTGGGGTTCTTTTCTCTAAGAATCCCTGTCACCCAAAGGGAAAGAACTAAAAAATATTCTAATCAATTCGATATTTTTTTTATTTATTTGTGACAGCATTGTTGTTCAGTGAAATTAAGAAATGTAGGAAATTAATGTATAGAGAAAAACGTATTTGTATTTTTCTTTGCACAAAACAAAATCGATTTAGGCTCCATTTTTCCTTATCGTCTGGTTTCTTCTCATTACGTATTATGCGGAAAATTTCAACATTCAAACATTATATTTCTTACAAAAGGATAACAATTGTGTATTTTACTTATATAGTCTGCCTGTATGTGGCTGTATGCGTGTATGTGTTAATATTTGTTTTTGAGTTTAGTTATAATAAAAACAATTTTACATTAATCTGAGGGATTACTCTATACTTTTGATGAATATAAGTTTATTGTTATATATCTTCCTGTGTGCGTGTGTGTACGTGTGTGTGTGTGTGTACGTATGTATGTGTGTAGTGTATGTATGAGTGACTGTGTATTTATTTGTATATTTTCGTGTATGCATATACATGTGGGTGAGTAACTATATAGGTGTACATGTATATGTGGAGGCGCAGTGGTTAGGGCAGCGAACTTGCGGTCGTAGGATCGCAGTTTCAATTCCCAGACAGGGCGTTGTGAGTGTTTATTGAGTGAAAACACCTAAAGCTCCACGAGGCTCCAGCAAGGGGTGGTTGCAAACCCTACCGTACTTTTTCACCACAGCTTTCTCCCATCCTTTCTTCCTGTTTCTCTTGTGCCTATATTTCAAAGGGCCACCCTTATCACAACCTCTGTTGTACTGAATCTTCCCGAGAACTACGTTTAGGGTACACGTATCTGCGCCGTGCTCAGCTACTTGCACGTTAATTTCACGAGCAGGCTGTTCCATTGATCGGATCAACTGGAACCCTCATCATCGTAGCCATCGGAGTGCCCCCCACACACACACAAATATGTATATATATGTATGTATGTATGTATGTATGTATGTATGTATGTATATGATATGAAAATATATGCATATATACATACATATATGTACATACCTACATATATATGTATATATACATGCATATATGGATACAGAAACATGAAAAAAACATAGACACAGTGAGAAACGATAACAAAAAAACAAAAACATAGCAAACGGATATTTTTTCGAACATCGAAAGAAAGAAACAAACAGGGAAACGAGACAGGCAACATAAAGAACATTCCCTTCATCTGTTTTCCCCTGTTTTATCTACTCCGCGTTACGAAAGTAGGGACAACTTATTAATCTTTTATATATATATATATATATATACATATATATATATTGTGAAACATTTATATGGTTAATGGACAATATGTCCAATTTTTCGGCATATTTGGCATTAGAAAATTTTCCTTTGCCTCATTTATGAATTATATATATATATATATATATATATATATATATATATATATATATATATGCATACATAAATATATATATTATATATGTGTGTGTACACACTCAAATACACACACAGTCAGACACATTCACACACACACACATTCTCATGAATCACCTTTGACGCACCTGGATACATCAGTGATGTTTCGGATTTTCAACTATCTTCAGCAATATGATCCACCCAAGGTTGATGAACCCCACAGCTTGTGTCCATTTAGCGCTACGTCTGGCAGCAAGCACTATATCTTGAGTCAACGTCTACCGCTCAAATAAGCAACTTGGTGACGCTATCCACTTACCGGCCTCTTTGATATCCAGTATGTTGCAAGCTCTACAAAGGTACTGGTCGCAGTAGGTGTGTGTATGTATGCTTATATTATATTCAAATTTTGGTACACGCATAAAAGGGAATGTCTACTTCAACAGAATTTGAACATAGAACGTAAAGACGGATGAAATATCGCTAAGCATTTCGCTCGTCGTGCAAACAATGTTTTCCAGCTCGCCACCGTGTGTTTGTATTCTTACTAGTGAGTAATAAAATGTTTTCTTTGCTTCAGTAGTAGAACCGTGGCCAACGGGAAATAGGACAGTTGAATTTGGGGGCTTTTCTATGTACCTATTGACTATTATTGATAGTCAGGTTAAGGCCGGAAGAGAAGCCATGATTAGAACAGAAGTTTCACAACGTTGTCGATTTGAGAATTGGCGGAATATAGGAGTAACTTAGGGAATTAGCTACAGAAAAGTTAACCGGAGCGAAGGATTAGATTTCGAAGAATTTGGGTGGGGAACACGAGGTGATAGTTCATAGAAATCGAAAGCACTATATGAATGGCAAATGAAACGAAGAGACGATATGCTTCGAAAGACAAGTGTATGTAGTGTAGTGAGTTCTTAGAAGAAGTCTTACCAGCGAATTGAATTAGGACGTAAAGAAATTTCGATATTGCTATCATTTAATCTTAATTTCATAACAGCAAGAAAATTACTGACTTGTAGGTTCTATAGAATGTAAATAATTTTAATTAAACACAGCATTTTTACCTCTTCAATACATCAAGTCGCAAGCACGAAGCTGCAGTATCCTATTCAAATAATACAGATAGCAATTCACATAAGAGGGAATCTAAACAATAATAAAAGCATATATACATACATACATACATACATACATACATACATACATACATACATACATAAGCAGAAGATAATCCTTTTAGTAACTTCAAATGTCTATATGTGTGTGTGTTGTGAATGCG
The DNA here is from genome assembly GCF_006345805.1 of Octopus sinensis. NCBI lineage: Eukaryota > Metazoa > Mollusca > Cephalopoda > Octopoda > Octopodidae > Octopus > Octopus sinensis. The sequence continues at coordinate 123,403,751 of NC_043001.1, read as the reverse complement.
TATGCATATATAAGTATGTATGTATATATATATATATATATATATATATATACGCATACATACATACATACATACATACATTCATACACACACATGTGCATGTGTTAGGCGTGAGTGTGTGTGTCTATGTGTGCGTGCGCATTCTTAGATAAGCTTTCTCCACTATTGAATGGATGAGATAAAATGTTTTTCTTTGATCATATATAAATTTGTTGCTAGATAACATTTGCACAGAAACCTGAGGGTGTTTTGTCTTATTTTATCTATTTTTTCATTTGTATTTTGTTCATCTGAACGAGTCAACGTGTTTAGAATTATGTATTTGGTGTAGAATTACTTAAAACGCCTGATAATGGAAGTAAAAATCTACTCTCCATGACCGAGGAAAAAAAAACATTCCGTTAAATACTCAACATATTTGTTTGTCTCACCACAAAAAATAATATATCGAGGATGCTTAAAGAAAGTTATAAGCTCGAACAGAAATACATACAGCTCTGTAAAGCTTGTTATCACTCGTGGGGGAAGCATGGATTGGAAGTATGTGCCATGCTTTCAGTATTTATATATATATATATATATATATATATATATATATATATATATATATAAACATATATATATATAATATTTCGTCTTTTTATTTTGTTTGCAAGATTCTTTATATGAGTTCGTGTGTTGAAGCATATTCTGTTGTGTCTGGGGAGAGTCCGTAAAATTTCCACTTGTTTCTTATTTTTATTTTTTAAAATTTTCAATAGTCTTGACTATTTTAGAAAATAAAAATAAGAAATAAGTGGAAATTTTACCGGTAAGTGTGTTAAATAATAAGGCACTAAAAGAGAATGACTCTCCCCAGACACAACAGTATATATATATATATTATATATATATATATATATATATATATAATATATATATAATATATATATATATTATATATATATATTATATATATATATATATATATATACCTAGTTGAAAGTAAACAAAGACATTCTGTCAACTCCCTCCTGTTTCATACAGTAGAATACCCAGGATATGGAACCTGAGATGAGAGAGAGTGAGGGAGAGAGCTGCAACATGAGCGTACATGAGTAGCTCTCTACATATGAGTAAACTAGAGTAATGCGAAATGAAATGCTGCACTGTAGATAAAGTAACTTCTAAACACTCTCTCCGGAAATTGCACTTATGACCGTGAGCTGAATGTCTTAGCCATTAAGCCACATGTCCTTGCCAATGTTACTAGTTTTATCTTATTGTTTCATACATGTTGTTGTTGTTTGTTCCTTCTCGAGCCATGTCTGGCTCGTAAGGCCCGGTTTCCCGGTTTCTTGGCGTATAGGTTTCCCACCTGGAGGGGACGCCGGTCCGTCACAGGTGAGCTGCAAGATGTAGGAGGACAGAGTGAGAGAAAGTTGGGGCGAAAGAGTCAGCAGAAGTTTCGCCATTACCTTCTGCCGGAGCCGCGTTCGAGCTTAGGTGTTTCGCTCCTAAACACACACATCGTCCGGTCTGAGATTCGAACCCGTGATCCCTCGACCGCGAGTCCGTTGCTCTAACCATTAGGCCATGTGCCTCCACCTTCATACATGGAGATACAACAAGCAAGAAGAAATTATTGAATGTTTCATATTTGCAAAAGACGCGTAGAAAGTTACGTTCTTGTTGATAAACCAAAAGAAGATTACAAAACCATCTTTTTCGTGGCCTAATTTGATTGTTGCCAATTAGTAAATGAACAATTTATTGAGAAAACTAGCTTATTCTGAAAGAGCATCTATTTATACATTTGGCATCTTCATTATCGATTACGGTCAGTATTTCAGAGACCTTCTCCCCCATTGCCATCACCACAGCTTGTGCTGAACACGATCCATGGTACATTTCAGTAGCAGTCACTGCTAAATTTGTTGTATTTTCTTACCGTCTGGTGTTAGCGAGATAAGAGGATGAGCAGCAGTTCATTTTAAGCTTCTAGCTACAAAGATATTACCCAAGTTGGCAGACATAGTTACGTATAACTAACAGACCAAGAGCCAAAAGAATGAATAAAATAATAACTAAAAGGTTTATATTCTCTCTTTTTATTCATTTTCTTTTCCCTTTGTCTTAAAACAAATAGAAAAATACATTAGAGAAAGATAATTTTCATTGGCTGAATTTTAAACGAACAAAACAGGAAATTTCCATTTTACACAATGAATCATATATTATAAATCGATTTCGTTATTTTTTGTTGTTGTTGTTGTTATTAAGTTTGTTGTTAGTATTGTTCTTTCTGCTCTTGTTGCTGTTGGTGTTACTACTGTTGTTGCTGCTGTTGTTTTTAGCTTGTGCCAAACACATCTAGCAAGCAAATCCTTACATGCTATTCCGAATTAAATAAACAAATTTACACTTTGCTTGATAATTGATCATCCAGTGAATCATATTGATATTGATCACTAAGCTGAAACTACAAGAAACCCAGTGAATCTAATCTAAGAAGTCTGACTTTTGCTCATAAACTGTACCAAGTGTGCAGCTTGAAGGCAGAGACATGCATTGTTATCATTTATTACATTAGCTGCTCTTAAAATATATCCGACCCATCAATTGCACAGTGCTTTCACACAAATTTCTAACTAGCATTTGTTCTCTAACCAAAGTACCACGTTAGCTTTTAGAAAAATATTTCTGGTGCCATAGAAACGGTGCTTAGAACGCTAACAATTTCAAAAGTGTATAAAAAGAGCTTTAAGCATCAAAATACCTATTTCTTTATTACCCACAAGGGGCTAAACACAGGGGACAAACAAGGACAGACATAGGTATTAAGTCGATTACATCGACCCCAGTGCGTAACTGGTACTTAATTTATCGACCCCGAAAGGATGAAAGGCAAAGTCGACCTCGGCGGAATTTGAACTCACAACGTAACGCAGACGAAATACCGCTAAGCATTTCGCCCGGCGTGCTAACGTTTCTGCCAGCTCGCAAGCATCAAAATACCAACGAAGCAGTATGAAGAAGAAACATATTTCGTACCTTACAGTCCGTACTCTGTATCCTTCTTTCCTACAACAACCGAAAAATTGATGGGAAGTTTCATACACCGTATTATTAACAGTGGTGCTATGGTATATTTTTGGACTATACTCGCAGAGATGAGGTTAACAGTCCGAGATGCCATTCGATTAGAAAACAATAAAAAATTATTAACAAATTACTACAGAAAGACCATTTGGAGCTCTCATTCTTCCGTGAGCATTTTCTACCTTTTCAGGGGAGGGAGGATATAAAATTAGGGTGAAATTTTAATCCCACCCTAAGTGGAGACGTGGTGTACCTATGACGACATCATCACAACCTAGGTTTAACATGGATCTAAGCAACAATAAAGTATTTCCTTAGATACTACTCTAAATCTATAATGCTGGTGTTTCCTCAGGAATATGGTGTATTACTTACTCTCATACCAACTTGTTGCGACAAATAGTGGTTTCTTTTCAAAGTCAAACTGGCAAAGTCAGAAAAATACATGAATAAATTCTATGTATTTGAAAATTTGCTATCAGCACTTTCTACCTTTTGTGCTTTAACATTATAACTCTATCTTCAGTGCATTAGTGGATCGACTGTGATAGTTTGGCCAGAAAGGAAGATAAAAACTCTTGAGTGAGAGACACTAGATTTATTTTACAATTATACAACTTATTTTACCTGCATATAGTGTATTTGGTGGGTGGGGGTGTTAAAATTCACACGAAATGATTCTGTAACATAGATTCATTTCTCGAGCGAGCTAATTCCTGGAAACTGAGAATTTGTACCAGAAGAGAGGTGAAGATCAGCAAAGTGACTTTTCTTTTGACATTATCATTTTAATGACGTTTTTTTAAGGAAAAAAGTCACGACCTTGAGTTTTTTCAGATCGTTTGATATTAGTGCGAGAAAGTAAGGAATCTTCAGATATGAGATCTAATCTGAATTCTGAATGCAACACAGTGAACTCTGAAAAAGGAACTCAAGGCATAACAGTAAGACTGTCGAACTAAATATCTTGCAGTATATTTTCCAGGTTCATACCTTCTGAGTTCAAATTCCACTGAAGTTAACTTTACCTTTCAACATTTTATGGTTGATTAAATTAGTACCAATCCAGGACATTGGACTAGCAGAACAGTAAAAATGATAGAATCAATGCTTTGCAGTATTTGTCCCGATTCTATGCATTCAGAGTTGTAAAAACAGTTGTTATCTTCATCAGTGGTAGACTTGGCACCGTAGATGGCTTTAGCAGAGGAATTCAATATGTTGCAATCATTTAAATCATTAAGATTTGTGGATAACTTGCTCCCGCTCTCCCTACATCACGCCAGTGCCGCAGATACTGAAAGGATCATAGCAATGCCTTTTCTCATCAATACAAACTGTATGGATTGTCATTTGAAGATACTCAGAATTTGTGATTTAGATAAACCTTAGAGTTCAACAAGATGTTTTTATATTCATCGTAATTGCTTCTTTTATCTTTTATTTGTTTCAGTCATTGAACTGCAGTATGCTGGGGGTACCGCCCTAAAGTGCTTGGTCGAATAGTTATTTTTGAAGCCGCGTACTTATTCTATCGGCCTCATTTGCCGAACTGCTACGGCTACGAGAATATAAACACACTAACACCGGTGTGTATTTATATGACGGACGTCTTTCAGTTTCCGTCAAAAAATCTACTCACGAGGGTTTGGTTAGCCAGGATCTATACTAGAAGAAATTTTTTCAAGGTGTCATCCAGTAAGATTGAACCAGAACCAGAAACCATGTAGTTGTGTTCGGAAGCAAACTTCTTATCACACACTCATGACTGCGAGTGAATCCTATTAAAATTTCCACTAATTTCATGGAATTCGAAAAAAATGAATCCAGTACTGATTGGAATCAGAGTGAAGTTGTCATTCCATAGAAATATAATAACCCGAAATGTATTTTTATATCGTGGCTTCTACATTCATAACGTAACATAAAATAGCATTACAAACTTTTATTATTATTTTTTTATTGCAATTCGTATGTCGGAACCTACAAATATGTCTGTAACGATTTTATATTCGACATTTTCGAGACTACAATAGATCAATAAATCACGTGATACAACGAATTAAATGCACTGTTGTATTTTTTGAAGGTTTTGGATGAGCAAAATCATTACACTGGTTCTCCACTGGTATCTGCATTGTAATATTTTTATGCATTGAAACGATTCAGATATATATAAAGACAATGCTCAAAAAAGAAGAAACTAAAATGAAACGAAACCATGGAACAATAAAAGATATTTTTAAAATAGATTTATAGGTATGATAAATAAGTAATAAAAATATGAATCACAACGATAGTAATAACAGTAACAAAAATCATACTACTACTACTAATAATAATAATAATAATAATAATAATAATAATAATAATAATAATAATAATAATAATAATAATAATAATAATAATAATAATAATAATAATAATAATAATAATAATAATGATGATGATGATGATGATGATGATGATGATAATTTTTTTACCGTCAGCAGGAAGCTCATTGGACATGTTTTCAAAAATCTGAACGGTGCATTGCTTCAGTTTAATGAGGCCTAAAATGGATGACATGGTTCCATTGGTTCCATCGATGAACAGTGATGGATTTTTAACTATATTTTAATATAAACCCTCTTTCTCTTCTTCTCTTTTCTACTTTCACTTTCACTATCCCTCTCCTTCTTTCTCTCATATTTAAATATATATATATTATTTTGTTAGCTAGCTGCGTTACCTCTCTCCATCTAACCAACTTTCGAAGAGTCTTTCTTCTCTAAAAATCTAATTTCCGCTTCATATTCAGATGGTTTTTTTTTTGGTTTTTTTTTACTTTCTTTTCTGATTTTCTGTGTTTTGTTGCTGTTTTTAGACTTTTTGATTTACTTTTTAATTTTTTTTTTGTTATTTTAGTCTGTGCCAAAGTCAGGAAGAGAGTTCTATTTTTATTCATAACACTGGCTACAACGAAGAAAATAAAATTTAAAAAAATAAACGAACAAGAAGTCGAAATAAAATAATCCAAATTGTTAATTAGCATATTAGAAACACCGAGATCTGTAATTAACCAGTTTATCGGCAATGAGGAAGATTCTGCGTTATCACTCCACCTGCTAAAAGTAGCAGTCAAATTCCTCTTTTTCCTTTATCTCTCTCTCTCTCTCTCTTTCTTTCTTTCTTTCTCTCAAGTTATTTTCAGCCGTCTTTTTAAGCAATTTATTGGCTAAAGTAATCTGAGATAAGTTGTCTATTTATGAAAATTCATAATGGGCGTAGCTGCAAAGTATTTTATTATGCATCATCTTGATCAAGGATGGGCTGGCCGCGTATTGTGCAACAATGGCTAAGTCGAGTAAATTTACTAAGAAGCTAATGAAGAAGCCACTATCATGGTTGGTCAGTCTGCTAGAAATAGCAATGAAATCTCTCTCCTTCTTTCTCTCTCTCTCTCTCTCTCTCTTTCTTTCTCTCTCGAATCATACTTCGAGTGGGGCCTGGGCTTCTAATAGAGTTACTAGTGCGCTGGCTTGATATGTGACATATCTCAGGCGATTTTAATCCTGGTGTATCCCACTCCTCTCCATGAGTGAACACTAATACTTTTTTCCTGAGATAAAAAAAGAATCGATCCTAAAGTAGGAAAATTAAAGTTGATCAAAAGAGTATTTAAACTTCGAACTACGCAGTCGAAACAAGTACTGTAAGTCATTTTATCCCATGTTGTCAGCGCGCTGCCAACTCGCAATCTCAAATCACACTTATCTTTCCAACTAGGAAGGATATATATTAGATAATATTATCTAAGATAAAAAAAGATGGGATGGTTACGGCTGGAACGTCTTTTATCATTAGTGGTTTGGATAGGGCTGATCTGAGAATGAAATAACAATGATCCAATTACAAAACTTTGTCCAGTACTGATCGGCCGTATTACCTATCATGGGACTGTAATTTTCGATAGTTTTACTTCTTTTTCATGAGTTTTAAATGTTATCATACATAAAATGAATACAGTGATAGTAGTAATGGAAGAACACTAAACTAAATATCTTACATTTTTTCCTTTTTTTCTAAGTTCTGCTTCTAAGTACTAAGAGGTTTTATTTAATCTTTGTCACTTTTTTACTCCAAGTCTTTGATAAAGTTTCGAATAAACTGTTTTTGCTGTCTGGCACATTAGCATTTTAATATTTAAGACTATTAAAGCGGCAAAGTAGCAGAATTGTCAGCGCGCCGGACAAAATGCTTAACGGAATTTCGTTCGTCCTTACGTTCTCAGTTCAAATTTCGCAGAGGTCGATTTTGCCTTTCATTCTTTCGGGACTGATAAAATAAATGCCAGTTGAGAACTAGAGTCGATGTAATCAACTTACCCTCTCACTCAAAATTGCTGGCTTTGAGCCAAAATTTGAAATCAATATTTAAGATCATTGCTACAGAGATTTTGAATTATTAAAGTAAAAAAATGCAGTTTCTTCAATTTCTTTATCATCCAAGTTTGGCTTAGTAAAGAAGCCGTTAAAAATTATCGTTAGCAGATCTGCTTGGAGAGCACTGTATCCCACTGCAGCAATATTCAGAATGCTATAAAGGAAAAAGAAATCGGTTATCGTCATTTAATCTGATGTCAACCCTGGAAAAAAATGTCTGTGATGAAAGATATTTCTTTTATGATCGTGCTGTTTTAGTACTACTTTGGACTACATAACCCAGCGTACTCTTTATTTTCTTTTTAAGGTGGATATGATTTGAGCGAAATTCGGCCGCTTTATTTTATTCACTGACTTCAGTGGTTGAAGTAGATGCATATGTATAGCGGTCTTTTAAATACAGCTTGGTGTTATACATGTTATAAACGATGGGGAAGCAATGTTGTTAAAATACTGCTGTGGATCTGTGATCTGTAAAATACCTGAACAACGAACATAGAGTCTGCTATATTTACACAACTGATGTATAATGTTCTACAAACAGAGTGCTCTACTAGTTTAAAAGATAGGAGCTTAATTCAGATGTTTTCCATATGTAAGATTACAATATTTTAGCTCTACTTTAAAGTGTAGAGAATTCTATTTATTTTCTATTACATCAGAATACATAGAAAGATATATTGCATACATATATATCTTAGTGTGTATGTGTGTGTATATGTGTGAAGCTTGGGAATCAAGATCGAGGTAATTGGAATAATTCAAGTTTATTGAAAGTTTGTTCTTAACCGGAGGCGTATGTAGATAGTAAATATTCAATTTAACATTTACAAAATCTGGATACAAATCTATATACAGTAGTTATAGCATCTTTATCAATAGGAGGTTTTACTAGATACAATGTATGTGGGGCGCGTGGTGTGTTTGTACTGTGTAAGGAGGGTGCTACCAGCTATATACTTTCAACAAATTTAATTAAAAGTCGTCACATACATTACCGTAAAACTTTATATTTGTTTAGAGATCGACATTGAATTGAGGTAAGCTTCCGGCTAGTTAAGCACGTGACCAAATTACGATTTTTGTTTCTGTGTAGCCATTTTTCTTTCGCGTATGATACTGTTGGACATGCGAGAAGATATATATCACATGTTTCCACTGCTCTTCCTGTGAGCGGGAGATAATAAATCGATATCTGACATTCGTTGCTTTTCTTATATCTTCAGTTTCCGATTTCGAATTACAAAGAAATCGAAGTTCTGTTCATTTTTTCCCCTGAAAATTGAAGACTATATACTGCAATGTACCGGTTCAAATTAATCGAATATAAAAAGATGAAGCTATACATTTTACATCAAAGCATTACATATATTAATGTCGTCAAAACATGAATTTCATTCGTAAAAGAGCCAAATGAAGTTGCTATGTATTCAAAAGCGCTCTAATAATAATATAAATATAATATAATATAAATATATACTATAAATATAGTAGCATATAAATATGGAAAGCTGTCCTCATCAAATCTTGTCTACAAAGAGCTCAATTGATATTTTTTCTATATATATACGTTTGTAATTAGAAAGAGAACTACACAAGATTTGCATATGAGTTATACGTCTGCCTATATGTATATACATATATTCGTAGATACATACACACATATATATATGTATGTATATACAACTAAGCATGTGCATATGCATATATATATATGTATAGATATATATATGTATATATGTGTATATTTCTATCTATCTATCTATCTATCTCTCTCTCTCTATATATAAATATATATATATATATATACATATATATATATACATAAACACATATATATATATATATACATGCATGTATATATATATGCATGTGTGAATATATGTATATACGTTTTTAGATATAATTACACACACACACACACACACATATATATATACATATACACATACTCACACAGGCCAGACAGACACACAAACACACACACACACATGTATATATATATATATATATACATACACACACACACACATATATATATATAGAGAGAGAGAGAGAGTGGATGTGTAGGCTGTTTTGCATGTATCTCTGTGTGTGTTTGTGTGCATGTGTACGTGTATGTTTGTGTGCGTGTGCATGGGTGCATGTGTGAATAAAAGCTATTCTCGATATTCACCATTCCGATTGGAAATGTTTCGATGAAACACCTTTATATTTGTAAATGTGCAAGCAAACCCTATTAACTATTCATGCGATTCTCTATTTTTCATTTCTTTATTTCATTATTTGATTTTGCTTTGTCTTTTCTTATTTATCTGCCTATTGCTTATCTCATACTTATGCTCAATTTCTATCTCTTTCACTTCCATCGTTCCTCCCTCCACTTCTTTCAACTATACTTTTTCATTTTTTCCTTTTTATTTCTCCTTTCCTCGGATATCCTCGTTAACTATATCATATCCCGCCATCTACTTTAATATTCTCTGAACCGTTTACTCTCTAACTTCTTTCTTTTCTCTTACACTCATGATTTATTCGCGTGTGTCGCTAGCTAACTTGCTGTTAGCTAGCTCCACACACACATACATTTATGCGTATTATATATGTATATATGTGTGTGTGATTGTATATATGTATGTACGTATGTGTGTGTGTAATTGTGAGTATATAAAATGAAACACACACTCAAAAATGGTGGAGTGAGTTTAAGAGATCGTTAGACAGAAAGCTGAGCATATATATATATATATACATATAAATATATATATAAATATATATATAAATATATATATAAATATATTTCATACACACACACATACAGAAACACACACACACACACACACCACACACACACACACACACACACACCACACACATACGCCCGCACACACACGCACACATTATAACAATAGCTAAAACAGTCCATTACCGATTTAGGTACCAAAAATTTTCATCTTCAATCGTATGAAAATGATTATCAGATAGGGTAAAGGTCCCCTAGCATACATTTATATTAATAAGTGGATGTAGACTATGTGGGAATTGAATTAGCAAGAATATATAAATGGAAATGAATTGGAGTTATAAATTTTGAAAAATGAAACTATTCAATATGTTTTGTTGTATAAAAGTACATTAGAAAACGATAGGAAAAAATAACGGGGAAATTTTCAAATAATTTCAAGAAACTTGCTTTTATCCGTTATCAGTTATCACCTAGTCATTTCATTGCGACCATGCTGGGGCATCTGCTAGAAGAATTTTAGTCAAACGAATCTATATCGGTACGTATTTTTATTTTGTTAAGGCCGGTGCTTAGTCTATCAATTTGTCTTGCTGAGCCGGTAAGTTATGCGGGACAGACACAGACACACACACATACATACTCACACACACACACACACACACACACACACACACACGCAAAAACACACACATACAAATGCATACACACACATACATATATAGGTATGGTGATGCAAACAGGAACAATAGAACTGAAAATATGAGTATATGTATATTTTTATTAATATCTACAAGTAATAGAGTGGCTCAAGGTCCGAGTGTTCTGTGCGTTGGCACTTATACGCACACACACACACACACACACGCACATATGTATACACATATACATATATATATATATACGCTGAAACAAAATTCAAAGAGACCCGTGTTGCTCTTTTCTAGTAAGACATTTATTATGTAGTAAAATCGATATAGTTAGTACAGTGAATTTGCCGTTAAAAGTACAAAATGTAACGCTTCGGACAGATTTCTTTCTTCAGGGAAAAGCTGACAGTAGAAAAATTAATGAAAAACAGCAAATATTTACATTCTCAAAATTAGAAACATTGGCTGCATCTGAGTTGTAAAACTGTGCTGGCCTATTAGTTTCTCATTTGTGTCAACTTTTCCCTGAGAAAGTGAAGTCATTTATTTGGGGGCTTTTTTTGGTGGGGTGGGGTTAAGTCAGTTAATTATTCTATAGGTCTCTTTTGCCTTTCCACCTGACATTAGCTGTTTGGAGTGCATCTCTTTTATATGTGTTTCCCACCGTTTCTGTGTATAGGTATATATATATATATATATATATATATATATATATATATATGTACACAGATATACATATATGTGCGCGTGTATATATATATATATATGCATGCACACACACACATGCATGTGTATTTATATATGCCTACATGTTTTCATCGTATTCACCAAACTTGGCAGATAGACACACGTCAACCTAAGCAATGCCATTTTTGTTCGTGTTAGCGAGATTTTTAATCACCGAGAGGGGAACAGTAACTCAGCAGGTAATCAGAGCTGTGATTTTTGCCTGTATGCAAATTAAACAAACAGGAGGTAAGTAGCTAAAATGTAACATATTGATTATTTACCTCAATGTATCTTGTAGGACACCTTGATGGTTACACACTCACAGACATAAGAATGTGTACATGTATATAATACATGATCACTATATCTATGGATATATATACATATTATATATATATATATATATATATAATATACATATATATATATAGAGAGAGAGAGGGGGGGAGAGGGAGAGTAGCATTTTATGAACGTAATATTCCCATTGCAATGTATAAATGCATATATTTGAAAAGAATAGAGATGAGATTCGAAAGTGTATCAAAGTAAGTATATACGTATATATATATATATATATATATTATATATATATATATATATATATGCGTCCGGATGTGAACGTGTGAACATGCATTTGTATATGGACGTGATGTGCTTGTACGTGTGTGTGTGTGTGTGTGTGTGCTTGTACATATAAGCGAATCTACCTGTATGCACATGTACATGTATGCGTATATACATGTATGCGCACGTACATGACTGCCTATGAGAGTGTCTGTGCGTATGTAGATGCATATATGCGTTTGAGAATTCCCTGTTAAAACTCATTATGAAGCTGTGTATAAAATATTGATTCAACGTTTTCTTGTAGGGTTGTTTAATTATTCAATGCATCTCTTCGTCCTGAACACACACACTGCATGTTATGTTACGAAGCATCTGTGTTTGTTTTTAGCTTTACATATGTAATGATTGATTGATTAACTTACAGAAAAACACACACCTACATATACTCATACATGTATATAGTATATATATACATATATATATATATATATATATATATATATATATATATAATATATATATATATATATATATACAGGCAGAGATTATGTACATGCATATAGAGAGACATATGTACACACACACACATATATATATATATTATATATATATATATATAGAGAGAGAGAGAGAGAGAGAGAGAGAGAGGAGAGAGAGAGAGATAGATAGATAGATAGATAGATAGATAGATACACACACACACACATATATATATATATATATATATACATATATATATGTAGGTATATGTATATATATATGCACACATACATTTATGTATATATGTACGTGTTATTCAGGCAAAGGGACAGGGAGAGTGAATGGGGTGCACATGGAAAGATTTCAAATACAGATGTAGAAAAAATCAGTATTTTATCATTCAGAGAGAGAGAGAGAGAGAGGGAGAGAGACAAAGAGGGAGAGAGAGAGAGAGACGAAGAGGGAGAGACGAAGAGGGAGAGACGAAGAGAGAGAAGGAAAGAGTGAGGAGGGAAACACAGGCAGACAGACGGACGGACAGAGTGAGTGAGTGAGTGAGAGAAAGAGAGAAAGTGCTGGCAGAGAAGCAGACAGGAACAGAGAGAAAGAGAAGAGAGACATATAGATAAACACCTATATACATGTAAATACGTTTACTTATACATATTCCCAAATAGTTAGAAATACGTAGTAAAAAAGCCAATAGAAAAAATACTCAAACATTTATATACCCCTTCTCTGACTCCTTCCCTCTCTCTCATTCGCTCTCTCTCTCTCTCTCTATCTCTCCCTAATGATAAATCCTAGATTTCATAAGAGAGTCCTTTCTCTTTCTTTCTGTCTGTCTCTCCTTCTGTCAGTCTGTTTGGCTCACTTTTCTCTCTCTCCTTCTCTCTGAATCTCATTCTTTTTCTCTCCCTCTCTCTCTCTTTCTCTCTCGGTTTCTCTATCTCTCTCAACTTTGATGAATTTCCCAGGAATTCAATATATTCTTTGTAAGAGTAAGTATTAAATAGATGTTTATATCATATATATATATAGATATATATATATATATATTTATTATACATATATATATATATGAATACATATATATATATATATATACATATATATATATATATATATATTATATATATTATATATATATATATATATATAATATATATATATATATATATATATATATATATATATATATATATATATATATATATATATATGAATACGTGCATATGTACATGGCTACTAACGATAGTTCTGTGAATTATAGAATTATGCGTTATATTTCATATATCTAAGCACTTTGTGACAACTATACCCTACGTATGTGTTGAAATGTACAATTCTGAAAACGCTATGGAAAATATGATATCTAATTTTTGAAATACTCGATAAAATATAAAACGCTCGCGAACTTGTTCTACACAAAGCAACATATATAAAAACTTACAGCACAATATTTACTGCTCACAAAATTTTAGCAGTATATATGTATGAAATATTCACTCTATGCGATCTTCGTTAACACGATGATGTGATATCTCGTCGAAGAGTCATGACTCTTAAATAATAAAACTATGATTTATCCCTGTAAAAACATGCAAAGATCTTCTTTATGCTGCTAATCGAAGCTCGATATGATGCATGCCTATAGCTTTTGGGGATTATCAGGAAAGCATGCGTACCGTTTTGGGACCTTCCTCTCGACATTTTATAATGCAACAGCCCCACCTCTCTGGTTGTAGTCGACTAAAATATCATGAGCTGAATGGACGGCATTGCACTTCCAGTAGTGGAGTTTCAAAGCGTTTGCTTGAGCCTCTAGAATTAGCGACTAAATCTTCCTCGATCTGACATCCGATTTCCTCAAAAAAAGGAAGGTCACGTTTGATCATGTCGTCTTGCATGCATTAATCTTTAGAACAAAAATGAAAAAAACAAAAGCTTCAACTGAGAGACTTACATTATAAGTTTACTCAATGAAGTTTGGCATGGAGCTAAACGACCATGCCAACAACGCCAGTGGAGGCGTAATGGTCCAGTGGTTAGAGCAGCGGACTTGCGATCGTAAGAACGCCGCTTCGATTTCCAGACTGGGCAAAAACATCTAAGCTCCACGAAGCTCCGACGGGGGAGGTGGGGCTGGTGTGAACCCCGCTGTACTCTTTCACCACAACTTTCTCTCCCTCTTTCTTCCAACTTCTGCCACAAAGTAGAGGAACCATGGTGTAACCCACTATGGTGTTAGTAAATTTCAGACCCTAGTCTAGCTTCTGAATCCTCTGTCCCCCAGGATGGTTCAGCTCTCCACCCGTTAAAAGCCACCGTTTACGGAATACTCTTTTACTCTTTTACTTGTTTCAGTCATTTGACTGTGGCCATGCTGGAGCACCGCCTTTAATCGAGCAACTCGACCCCGGGACTTATTCTATGTAAGCCCAGTACTTATCCTATCGGTCTCTTTTGCCGAACCGCTAAGTAACGGGGACATAAACACACCAGCATCGGTTGTCAAGCAATGCTAGGGAGACAAACACAGACACACAAACACAGACACACAAACACAGACACACACACATATATATATATACATATATACGACAGGCTTCTTTCAGTTTCCGTCTACCAAATCCACTCACAAAGCATTGGTCGGCCCGGGGCTATAGCAGAAGATGCCACGCAGTGGGACTGAACCGGGAACCATGTGGTTGGTTAGCAAGCTACTTACCACACAGCCACTCCCGCGCCTGGAATGAGGATAACAACGTAGCTTTCGCGCCCGTGCAACCGCCAGTCTATCGCGTGTGGTGGGTGGATATTCAAGTTGTCACACGCATTCTTAGTAGCTTAGAGCTTGCTCGAATTAGATATTATTCTTTATGGCTAATGGCGTGTGTCCTGATTGGAAGACGAAGGAGAAGAAGAACAGCAACAACAACGCCAGTAACAACTTATGGCTATTCATCCGATAATCTTGTTTCTCAAAGATTATCGGAGCAATAGCAATGTATGCAATAATTTTAAGGGACGAAACAAATAAAACATACAGTATAGTAAAAATATATATGCATCTAATAGTACCTGTTTCTCTTCCTCGGTATACGTACGTGTATCTTCCCTTGAGTGAACTTCAACGCTCATACACATAACACAATCTCTCTAAATCTATCCAACCGTGTTCTTGAACTTATAATTCATTATCAGCCTTCCTTTCCTGACTATCAATC
>NC_043001.1:123385071-123387747 GCF_006345805.1 Octopus sinensis | reverse complement strand
GAAAAGGATCGACTGTATACGAAAAGGGGACAGAATAACTGACCATGCCACACGAATTAAATACACCAAACAATAATAGTAATGACAGGCCAAAAACAGGGTGGTCTTACGACTTTAGACAGTTCAACGAAGCTTAACTGACGTATTTAGAAAAACTGCCTGGCGGCAGACGAAGAAGACGATGTATGTTATATATATATATTATATCTATATATATATATATATATATATATATATATATATATATATATTTAAAAAAGGAGATGTCGAACACGAGTGGGTGATATATAAAAAAGGAAATGAAGAAAATGCTGACAAATAATTGAAGTAATTTAAGTAATTTAATTAGGTGAAAGTTCTTTTTACCGGTTGCGCATTTGTTATGCTTATCAAATATAATATATATATATATATATGTGTATGTATGTAGTATGTAAATATTATGTATGTTGTATGTATGTATGTATTATGTATGTATGAATATATATATATATTATATATAATATATATATATAATATATATATATATCGTAGCACTGCTCCGTCGGTTACGACGACGATGCGGTTCAGTTGATCCGATCACGATAGCCTGCTTGTGAAATTAACGTGCAAGTGGCTGAGCACTTTATAGACACCTGTACCTTAACGTAGTTCGCGGGAAATTCAGCGTGACACAGAAATTGGAAGCTGGCCCTTTGAAATACAAATACAACAGAAACAGGAAGAAAGAGTGAGAGAAAGTCGTGGTGAAAGAGTACAGCAGAGTTCGCCAGCACCCACTGCCGGAGCCTCGGGAAGCTTGGATGTTTTCGCTTAACATACACTCACAACGCCTGGTCTGGGAATCGAACCGCGATTGTACGACCATGAGTTCGCTGGCTATTGCACCTCCACATACACACACACACACACACACCACATATATATATATGTATGGTATGTATATATATATATACATAGATATATATATTATAAATATAAATATATATATATATATAGATATATATATATGATATATATATATATCTAATATAATATTTATATATATATAATATATATATATATTATATATATTATATATATATCTAATACAGATAAAGGGTGAAATATAATTAATTTAATGAAATCAATAAATTTCACCTTGTAGTATTTCGGTATGGAGGAACATATATTATATGGTCCTATATATATATATATATATATATAATGAGGGTGAAATTAATTAATTTGGAAAAATTATCAATTACACCAAGTAGTCTTCGGCTGTAAAAAGCCCATTCGAGGAAAATTTAAGTAATACTAAGCAATAAGGTTTAGCAACGAGTGCCTTACACATACCGAATTTAGAAATAGCAGTCACAGGTTATAGCTATTTCTTCTACTAAAAAGGGAGATCTCAGTAAAACCAGCATGCTGTTTTTACTGAGATCTCCCTTTTTTTAGTAGAAGAAATAGCTATAACCCTTTGACTGCTATTTCTAAATTCGGTATGTGGTAAGGCAACTCGTTGCTAAACCTATTCTTAGTATATATATATATATATATATATTAGATATATATATATATATATATATATATATATCACCATTTATTTTTCTCTCTCTCTCTATATATATATATTTTTTTTTAAATATATATATATATGTATGGTATCTATGTATGTATTATGTAATAATAATAGTAGTAGAACTTTATACTCATAGGACACTTTTTAGTAATAGAACAAAGTATCTGTGGAATTTGGAACAACTCTGCCACGCTGCGTTGTAATTGTAATAAAAACATGATGACTCCTTGTTCACTCAATATTTTCTTTAACGACATATATTCTCTTTATTTGCTAAGCAATAAAAAAAAAGGAAGAGACGGAATCGTTGTTATCATAACATTCGCATCAAGCATTTTCAGAAAATTAACCCTCATTTCCTCTAATAATCTATCATTTAAAGTAGAGTATAAAATAGACTTAAGTGTCCGTAGTTAGCTGACAATAAATAATGAGTTAAATTAGTGTTGTGTTTATATGCTAACCGATTATTGTAGGAAGTTAAAGACGATTAAACTGTGTCTTGTTGGTTGTATAGTATTAGCACTCTGGTGTTTTCATTTTAGCAGATTAGTTTGGCATGTAATATTTTAGGGTAGTTAAGTAAACTCAGCCTAGTATTCCGCGTATTTCGGAAAACTAGGTTTTATTGCACATTTTCCAGACAGAGAGAGTAATATATAGATAGATAGATAGATAGATAGATAGATAGATAGATAGATAGATAGATAGATAGATAGATAGATAGATAGATAGATAGATAGATAGATAGATAATTAGATAGATAGATAGATTAGTTCTTTTCAATCATCAGACTGAGGAAATGCTGGGACAACGACTTCAAGGGTTTTTACTTAAACAAATCGACCCCAGAACATTCTTTTAAAAATGCTTGGTATTTATTCTATCGGTCTCTTGGGCCGAGCCACTAAGTTACGTGGAGATAAAAACACCAAGACCGACTGTCAAGCGGTGGGGGGAGACCAAATACAGATACAAAGACACACACAGATATATACATATATACATACGACGGGCTACCAAATCCAATCACAAGGCTTTGGTCAGCCGAGGCTATAACATGCCCAAGGTGCCACACGGTGAGAATGAACCCAGGACCATGTGGTTGG
>NC_043001.1:123380071-123382571 GCF_006345805.1 Octopus sinensis | reverse complement strand
AAAAAAAAAGCTTCGACCATAAAAGACTTCCTTATTCGTGGAAGTACAATAGGATTTGGATGAAGACTCTACGAGTTTCAAGTCAAGTGAGATGGCACAAAGTCATCTGGATCTAAGAGAGAAAGTTCATCTGCGCACTTCTAGTGGCAATGATGATAGGAAGGACTAAGTCTGGCGACGTCAAGTCGATGTGACAAGAGTTGTAGAGTTTAAGCAAAAAAGGGACCAATCAAATTAGAGACTCACTTCAGAACACGGTCGAGGAGATCCAAGTGACAAGATGGTGTACCTGCCCAAACATACATACATATATATATATATATATAGATATATATATATATATATATATATATATATATATATATATATATTATATATATATATATATATATATATATATATATATATATATATATATGTATTGGATTGAATATAAATACACATATTTGAGGTGTTTAACCCTTTCGTTACCATATTTTTGTTGAGATGCTCTGTTTCTTTCAATTCATTTTAAATATAATTTAATAAAATAACTTAGTTATCATTTAGTCTAAGGTTTTGTGGAAGATTTTAATTCAGAACCTATGAAAACAAGACGTTTGTACTACAGAGCCAGTGGCGGTTTCAGGTGGGTTGGTATCAAAAGGGTCAAAGTAGAACTTCAATATGATCTTATCTTGAAAGAATGAAAGAACAACTAATTAAAACGCGAAAGAATATATTTTTCTCTTCTGTTTTGAGATCCTCCGTCGATTTCGACTGTGAGTATATTAGATTTTGGCCCGAAAGTGAAATAATGACATACACACGTACACACGCACATATATAGATAGAGATACAGACAGATAGATATATGGATTAATAGATATTTAGATAGGTAGATAAATTTGTGTGACTCCTCTATCCGGCATTCGCCATGATAAATCGCTCCCACTAAACCATTTTTCTATTTTCTCTCCCTGTTTGTTTCTGTGTTCCTTTCTGTCGATTAATAGACTAATAGATACATAGTCTCAACTGGATTCCACACAAACACAAATAATTTCACTCATAAATGCTGGATAAACCCAACGTCGAAGACACATAGCCACGATAAGCGTCTAATTAGAGGGAAAGAAATCGCGTCCTCGTGATTAGAAAGACAACGTTTTAGCTAATCTATATATCTGGAACTACAAAGCACACTGACAGACATACACATACATATTCATATTTTCATAGCTATGCTAAAATAAATGTGTGTGTGTATTGTGCACAATATATGCGAGTGGATTGCATGTGTATATCTTTTTTTACTATTTTACTCGTTTCAGTCATTAAACTACAGCCATGGTGGGGTGATACACACGCACGCACACACACACACACACACACACACACACACTCCTTTATATATAGACGTGGCTGTGTGGTAAGTGTCTCCTACTATAGCCTCGGGCCGACCAAAGCCTTGTGAGTGGATTTGGTAGACGGAAACTTAAAAAGAACCCGTCATATATACATATGTGTGCGTGTGTGTGTGAGTGTGTGTGTGTGTGCGTGTGTGTATGTGTGTGTGTTTATGTGACTTTGTGTCTGTGTTTGTCCCCTCACCGTCGTTTCACAATCGACGTTGTGGATGTTTATGTGCCCGTAACTTAAAGGTTCGGCAAAAGAAACCGATAGAATAAATACCAAGCTTACAAAGAATATGGCCTGGGGTCAACTGATTCAACTAAAAACGCTGTGCTCCAACATGGCCGCATTCAAATGACTGAAGCAAGTAAAAGAATAAGAGTAAAGAACTATATATATATATGTATATGTATGTATATATATATATATATATATATATATATGTATGTATGTATGTATGTATATATATATACATATATATATATATATATATATATCCGGGACCCCCTTCGGTCACGACACTGACCATGGGATTGCACCTAGAAAGTTACCCTCCTAGTCACAAGTCTGGGCATGGTTGTTTATGGAAGACCAGCAGTCGCCCATGCATACCGGCCTCCCCTTTCCACGCCACCAGTGTTATCCAAGGGAAAGGCAAAGGCCGATACAGCTTGGCACCTGTGACGTCGCAACTCATTTCTACAGCTGAGTGAACTGGAGCAACGTGAAATAAAGTGTCTTGCTCAAGAACACAACACGCATCCCGGTCCGGGATTCGAGCTCACAACCTCACGATCGTAAGCTCGACGCTCTAACCACTGAGCCATGCATATATGCATATATACGCAAATACATGCATACATACTTACACACAAATATATATATATATATGAGGCTGAAGCAATTGTTTTACTTGTTTACGTTTGCATTGCTACTACAAACAGGAAGGATTCATTGTTTTGGAGTAGACAGCCATTTTGAAAAAAACTAAATATGCCTGATATAACAAATGACATCAGACGATGATTTCCGATGGAAATGCCGGCTATATTTATAAAATATTTCACTGTTCTTTCTTACCTTTATTATGTCCCTTTTTTTTGTT
>NC_043001.1:123350071-123375071 GCF_006345805.1 Octopus sinensis | reverse complement strand
CACCACTGTCACTGAAACTCAACAAGGAAATCTCTACATTATCACTTAACATAGTGGAGATAGCAGCCAAGTGATTCTCTAATCACATTCTGCCGTCTTGAGAAAAAGGAAAGGACAAGTTTGATAAAGTGGATGTGGGTACAAGACTGGTTAGTCACTACTTCGAATGTTTAGGGTCATGGATCTGCTCAATCAGGAGCTGACATGGAATTAAGGAACAACAACTAAAATATCCCTAACTACATCACACATGACTGAAGTACTTCCGCTCTTATAAATGGTTTAGTCCTAAGCATAGGTGTTGGTGAGTCACTGTGGTAATAAGTTTGATTCCCAGTCACACAGTTCCGGGTTCAGTCTAACGGCGTGGTATCATGGGCAAAGTCTCCAACTATCGCTCGAGCCGACCAAAGCATTGTGAGTAGATTTGGTACACGGAAAGTGAAAGAAGGACGTCGTATATATATGTATGTATGTGTGTGTGTCTCTGTGTGTGTGTGTGTGTGTGTGTGTGTGTGTGTGTGTGTGTGTGTGTGTGTGTGTTTGTCTGAAGATGTCTCCTACCACCGACTGACAACCAGTATTGTTGTGTTTACGGCCCTGTAACTTAGCGATTCAGCAAAGGAGACTGATCGACTAAGTATTAGGCTTTTAAAAAAGTACTGCGGTTGATGCATTCGGCAAAAACTTCTTCGAGGCGATGACCCAGCATGGACGCCGTATAATGGCTGGAACAAGTAAAACATAAAATATTGCAAACACTGTTCATAAATCAAACCCTCAAAATATACTCGATGGCTTCAACCACTAATGTGCTTAGAAGAATGCAAAATGGCAGAGCCGTTAGAGCATTGGACGAAATAATTTCCAGCTCTTTCGTCTCTGAGTTCAAATACCACTAAGGTTAAATTCGTTTATTCTATAGGGGTTGATAAATAATGTCTCAGTTTAAGGTGGTTGACTGCCAGAGTATTTAGAGCAGTGTCCAGGTTGTTTTGAGTTTTTTTTTTGGGGGGGGGGGTTTCTGGACCTTTGCATTCTGAGTTAAAAATCAAGGCGTGTCATACTTGCGGGTACGCATAGTCCATCACACAGTTTAACACCACCACTTGGCCGCCCTATGATATGCTTTGGAGCGGACTCTGTTGCGAGCATTAGGGTCAAGTCTCTAGTCTGATGATGATGATGATGATGATAATGGTGGTGGTGTGGTGGTGGTGGTGGTGGTGGTGGTGGTGATGATGATGATGATGATTTCCCACTCCACCCCACCACCACTACCACCCTCACCCTTCTTTCAACAATAATGGGACATGGACACTGCTAAAGCACAAGGTGAATTCAATGACGTTCAAGAATTCTCGCTTCATCTACTGACGAGATACAAACATCCGCATTGCATTGCAGCACTGTCTACAGTAATAATTATTAGCAAAAGCTTAGGTAAGTTGGTAGATAGAAAGTCAAGTAGAACGATGTGTATGCAGATATGTTCGTAGATACGGAAGAACGCAGGAATTTGAATGAAGTCTGATAGCCACGAAAACAATTCACTGCAGGTCATAGGATACGAACTACTGAGCACATTGTTTATTTCTATTTCAAATTTTCTTTCCTTCTTTCCCTCGTTAGTTCACGTTGCCATTCTATATCTTCCCCCTTCTCCCTCTCACCATCACTCTTACTCTCTTCATGTGTGTATATATATATATATATATATATATGTGTGTGTGTGTGTGTGTGTGTGTGTAGACATACATATCAGTGTATCTTCTTTCTGCACCTGCTGTTGCTCTCTCTCTTTCTATTTTTTTCTTCTTTTCATACTTCTATCTGGCATTCTTTCTATTTCTTAACTACAACAAAAAAAAACAACAAAAAATAGAAAAGAAAGAACGTTTACATTTCTAGTGATTCGGTAGAACGTTGTTAGACTTCGGTAAACTTCCTGTTGTGTGACTCTAACACTTGAGACATGTTTGAAGTATATTAACTTTTATTACCTTTTAATACAGTATTTTACAAAGATCAAGAGAAGTTCACAATGCCGTTGAGACAGCAGAATTTATTATTTTAAACACGAATATATGTATGCGTGTATGAGTGTGTGTGTGTATGTGTAAGTGTTATATATATATATATATATAAACACACACATATATATATACACACATACACATAAATATGTAGATAGGTAGAGGGAGAAAGAGAGTGAGGCAAACAGACGCATTTATATACGACTTTGTAGTACATACGTGCGCGTGTGTGTATGTATTTATGTATGTATATATATATATATGTATATGTGAGTGTGTGTATGTGTATGTGTGTGTATCTGTGTGTCTGTGTGTGTCTGTGTGTATGTTTGTATGTTTGTATGTATATATATATATATTATGTGAAATAGAAAGATGAATAATCTTGTAGTAGATTAATCAACAGTTTAACATATATATATATATATATTACAAGATTATGCGTATACACCCGTACTTTATATATACTTAGATTCATACACACACACATATACACATAAATGCATACATACATACATACATACATACATGCATACATACATACATACATACATACATACATACATACATACATACATACATACATACATACATACATACATACATACATACATATATTAGCTACTCATGTTCCAAGTACCACGAGGTTTTGATACCGAAGCCATTTATCAATAATGATATAAGTTCGATTCCGATGTCTGTGACCTCTGGCTCTATAGGAAACAAAAAACCCAATACAGTGTCTAAAAAAGACATCAATAATCCTAGTGTCCTCCAAGTAATACACCAATAAATACACATACATGCACACATAGTCGTGAGATTCTTCCATTCTTTTCTATTTAATTGGCATAGACGTTGTGGTCATAGCTCTAATTAATTTAACTTTGGATATCTTAAGTAGTCTCAGTGTGAAAACAGCTTGTCTTAAGATTTATTTTGACGTATACTTTGAAACATACGTTTATCTGTAATACTGTAATACACAAGTACACAATCACATACAAATACACACGAGCACACACTCACAGAGTGATTCAGAAGTCCCAATATATTGCGTGTGTGTGTGTGTGTGCGTGTGTGTGTGTGTGTGTGTGTGTATGTGTGTGTGTGTGTGTGTGTGTGTCTGTGTGTGTGTGTGTGTGTGTGTTATAAGTTTTTGTTTGGAACGATTTAAAGTGAAGCAGAAAAGTTATAAATAACAGAGTGGAAAAGCCTTTAACTGTTTTTCTTCAAAATGTTTTTCACTAAATTTTTTATGCATTACTATTTATATTATTTTATTATTCATAGCTTTCCTTCTGTGATCTTAACCGATCCAAAAAAAGAATTTTTTCATAATCTCTCCACGTTTCTAAATTCTTACGACATCTCGTAACGTAGCCATGTGTGAGTTTCTGTATAAGGGAAGAAACTTTTGAGGATCTCGTGAGAAACCGTGCAGTCTGGAAGAGAGAATTGCTTTTCCCAGCACTCTGTTCCCACTGATAAAAATTTACCTGTAAATGAACTTGACAAATTAAGTATATATAATGACCTGGAACTGAAATACAAATGATGTGGCATCTTAAAGCAAGAACTACTCCTGTTATTGTGGGTGCCCTAAGTATGATAAGAAAGGAATGTTAAAAACATCTAGATTATATCCCAGGAGAACCATGTCTCAGAGAAATCCAAAAGATTGTGCTGACAATGTCCACATGTTTAGAAAAAAGACCTATCAATTTTAATGCCTGTGTTATATTACGTAAAGATATTTCGCTACTGTTCTGTTTATCTTGATATGTGATCACCATGTCGCGTACATATAGTTGTGCATGGTGTATCCTTATCAGACGGGTAGTTATGATGGGTATACTGGGCTTCGTATATTTTACCTCGGTGTCACTTTTATGGCATGCACTGCTCTCTCACTCAATAATAATAATAATAATAATAATAATAATAATAATAATAATAATAATAATAATTCTAATATAGGCACAACGTAAGCAATTTTGAGGGTAAGTCGACTACTTATGACTACTGGTCATTTGTTTTATCGACCTCCGAATGGATGAAAGGCACAGCTGATTGACCTTGGTGGTATCTGAATTCAGAATGTAAAATATAAGAAGAAATAGTGCAAAGTATTTTTTCCCGACGCACTAATGGATCTGCCAGCTTACTGCTATTAAATAGGTTTCAAGTTTTGGTATAAAGCCAGTGATTCGTTTGCATCAACTCCAGTCCATAATTGGCTCTTTAATTGTACTGATCCCCAGAGGAAGAATATTTATAATTATTTCTAGCATAAGTGCAAGGTGAGAAATACTGACAGGGGTATTTAATTAAAGTACCTTCATTAAACGAGTGGGGGCTTCATGCCGCTGGCCTCGGAAGGATAAAACGCGAAGATGAGCTCGGCAGGATTTGAACTCAGACCTTAAAGATTCCGAACTAATAAAATACTTTAAAGCAATTTTTCCTCAACGCTTTAACGATTCTATCACCTGATGATTTTGATGATGGTGGTGCGATGATGATGATGATGATGATGATGATGATGACGACGATGACGACGATGATGATGATGATGGCGTTTCTTTTGATGCGAACACACCTTGTATTGCAGTAATTAATTAAATTACTCGTACTTATTGATAATTAAATTTAACTCGTTCTTGTTCTTGTTTTATCTTTCTATGTCATTGGCAAATTTTTTTGTTGGTTTGTTTTTGTTTCTGGAGAGGAAAAAAACCACAAAACCAAAAGACAAAATGTGTGAAACAAAGAAGTGGAATGGTCCCAAAGTCATAAACTCTTTTCTCTCTCTCTCTTTCTTCATTTCTTTCTTTATTTTTCGTTTTCTCTCTTTCTCCCTGTCTCTCTTTCATTCTTTCTCTCAACCTCTATCTCTTTTTCTTATACTCTGTCTTTGTCTCTTTATATCTCTCATCTTTCAACCATTCTTCTACAACGTCAGCTTTTTCCTTTAACTTTCTCTCTTTCTCTTTCTCTCTATCTCTCTCTCTCACACACACACACACACACACACTCACACACACACAAATATCCTTCTTCCCTTTTATCTCCATTATATATATTTCTCAATCTATTTCTTTCTTTTTCGTGTTCATTCTCATTGAACCAGGTTCTTAAACTTTTATTACATGAAAGCTATTTGCCAAATAAAAATCGGTTAGATACAAACTCCTTGTGTCCTTGTTGATTTTCCATAGCCAGCAGAGTGGTTATGATCCAATAATAAACAGTAGATATCCACCGAAACTTGCCAAAAGCCACTTGATATTTTCCAAGTATTGATTAATTACAAATGATCTAGCTATCCAATTAGATATCGCCCTAGAGGCTCATAAACGCCGACTATACAGGTGGAGTTAAGATAAGATCCAGAACCCAAAGAAGCCTGTGACATGATGATGGTTTACCTCTTCAAAAATTACTCGATAAATGTCCGTAAATAAATAACCGTGAGTTTTTAGTGAAGAGTAAAAACATCTGACGTTTCGGACGTTTGGCAATTCATCAGAAAGAAGAAGAATTATTTCTATATCAATAGTACAGTTACCTTAGTAGAGGAAAAACATTCGGAATGTTGAATTTTCCACTCGCTCATGACAAGTTAGCTACTGTTCTTTGCTTTCGTTTAATATGTAGTTTACCATATGTAATACTACAATGTATAGCATTACTTATGTTAACACAATATAGTATTTCATTTCCTTACATATATGCATTAGTAATCGCACCAGTAGCAGCAGCAGCAGCAGCAGTGGCAGCAGTAGTAGTAGTAGTAGTAGTAGTAGTAGTAGTAGTAGTAGTAGTAGTAGTAGTAGTAGTAGTAGTAGCAGCAGCAGCAATGTCACTTTCACACACTGTTAACATTTCTATCTATATGTGTATATACATATATATATACACATACACACACGTGGTAAGTAGCTTGCTAACCAACCACATGGTTCTGGGTTCAGTCCCACTGCGTGGCATCTGGGCAAGTGTCTTCTGCTATAGCCTCGGGCCAACCAATGCCTTGCGGGTGGATTTGGTAGACAGAAACTGAAAGAAGCTTGTCGTATATATGTATATATATATATATGTGTGTTTGTGTGTCTGTGTTTGTCCTCCTAGCATTGCTTGACAACCGATGCTGGTGTGTTTATGTCCCCGTTACTTAGCGGTTCGGCAAAAGAGCCCGATAGAATAAGTACTGGGCTTACAAAAAGAATAAGTCCCGGGGTCGAGTTGCTCGATTAAAGGCGGTGCTCCAGCATGGCCGCAGTCAAATGACTGAAACAAGTAAAAGAGTAAAAGAGTATATATATATATATATATATATATATATACATACATACATCTACATATATATATATATGTATACATATATACATATATACATATACATACATACATACATACATACATACATACATACATACATACATACATACATACATACATACATATCTGTAATGACGACGAAGTTATCTCATTGCTACCTGTTACCATTCTCTGTGCATATGTCACTAGTAACAATGTTATCGCACGTAGTATTTTATCAGTGGTTATAATGCCACCTCACTAATGGTTGTCAAGTATTTCTCTGTGAGTATTAGTATTAATGATGCAACGCGGAAACTTGTACAAACTTGCTAGAACTGCTGCTTCAGCTGCCAAATCTGCCTTAGCTAATTCCCTATCGTCTTTAAAATTTCAACAGATGCAGACGATTATTTCGGCCGATAAGAAGTAAAACTACTATGCATTGAATATGTCGAAAGGGATAAACCGCAATGGGGAAAGAAATCCGAAATGATTGATATCAACGTCTTTGCATAAAGTCTTGCATGACTCTAAATAGATTCGATTAAACTATAATTGTAATATATTTCCGAATATTTATCATAGTTTCTTAGCTTACACGTTTCCCGGTGGTTAAGGCAAGAAATAAAGCAAATGGAAAAGAGAAATACAAAACCGATAGCTGTGCAACTCCAACTTTAAGATTTACAAGCTACCATCGAAAATTGACAATTGACTTTCAAACGGTGAAAGGGTGAATGCCTGTTGTAGTTGTTATTTGCTTGGTTTCCTTTTTCTGTTTTAATCCTGAAAGTAAAGATCCTGATGGTGTAAAAGAGACTAAGAACGAAGAATGTTATGATCGTGACGGCGTATAAAAAGAAGGCGGATGGGAAATGAGAATTTATGGAAAATAATTAGTGGTTAAGAATCCTGATGTCAACCAAAGCTAAGGAAAGCTTGGTGGCAAAATGGCGGAACAATAATATGCAAAAAGTAAAAATTAATTATTTTTGTATGTGCATGCAAGTAGTTCCCTCTATCTATCTATCAATCTAAGTATCTCTTTATCTCCCCCTTTTTTCCTCTCTCTATCTCTCTCTCTCTCTCTCTTTTATTTGTCTCTTTCTCTCTCTGTCTTCCTGCGTATACATTATGAAGAAGAAAACATGTTATCCATGTTAGAACACACACAACCTGCTTTATTTACTTTTCATATTTCTTGACGTATAGTATTTCTTGACGTTATATTCTTCCTTGCTTGTCGTGATCACAGTGTGACGGAGAAACGATTAATGGCATTATCACGTTAATTTGTTTTTTTTTCGGTAGGCGAGTCTGTGATAGACAGGGGTGACAAGTTGACTACCCTACCCTAGTATTTGATTTGATACGTTATTTATCTACCGCGAAGGGATGAAATATAAAGTTGAATTTGAGCTCATATACATTCAATAACTTAGCCCTTAATGTACTTATCAAGACTGGATGGTCATAACATCATTTATTGTCATTGTCATCGAAGGGAAGTAAAGTTAAGCTCTGCTTCGGCAGAATTTGCACTCAGAGTGCAGAGAACTAGTGTGTATAATGAAAGCCATTCTATTTGATGTTCTAAAGACTATTCCAATCACCGTGATATGAACTTAGAATATAACAGTAATATTTGTGTCCAATAATTATGTGGCGGCGGAATGGCCCAGTGGTTAGGACAGCGAACTCGCGGTCGTAGGATCGCGGTCTCGATTCCCAGACCGGCCATTGTGAGTGTTTATTGAACGAAAACACCTAAAGCTAGTCGAGGCTCCCGCAGAGAGTGGTGATGAACTCTGCTGTACTCTTTCACCACAACTTTCTCTCACTCTTTCTTCCAGTTTATGTTGGACCTGTATTTCAAAGGGCCAGCCTTGTCACACTCTGTGTCACGCTGAATCTCCCGGAGAACTACGTTAAGGGTACACGTGTTTGTGGAGTGCTCAACCACTTGCACGTTTATAAATGAGCTGCGACGTCACAGGTGCCAAGCTGTATCGGCCTTTACTTTTCCCTTGGATAACATCCGTGGCGTGGAGAGAGGAGGCTGGTATGTGTGGCGACTGCTGGTCTTCCATAAACAACCTTGCCCAGACTTGTGCCTCGGAGGGTAACTTTCTAGGTGCAATCCCATGGTCATTCATGACCGAAGGGGGTCACAAATTATGATGAAAGGTTAAGCTGATTTTGATGGAATTTGATCTGAGAACATAAAGAGCCATAATAAATACCACAAAGCCTTAGCTCCACCCCGCCGGCACTCTAACGATTCTGCCATGCCATTGCCCTTAACTCACTCCACCGCTTTGAAGATTGCCGTAATAACTGTTCCTACTTTTGGTACAATTTTGTGTAGTGGGAATAAGTCAATAACACTAAGCCCGTACTTAGCTTGCAACTCCATCTTCCATGTAACATGTCGAAACATAAAAAAAAATCAGTGACAATCCTTTCCTATTGCATTGTATGGAAACAATTTCTATCAGTTGGACTCTGGTAAATTTTGAATTGTTAGATATAAAAGAAACTTCCATTATTTATTTACTTATTTATTGCTCTTGTTGTTGTTTTTTTTATGCAGATGCTGAGTCTAACAGTCTTTCAGTTGTCAATATCAAAATAGTTCAATTCACCAATCAATCTGCTGAACTTCTTTCATCTTGAATTCTTCTTGTAATTTGCAGACGTTTGTCTTCTCTTTCTTCTACAAATAGTCCTTTCTTATCTGTCCTTTTTTTTTTGCACTATTTCTCTCTAGATTTTAGGATGTGTACATGTGTGTATGTATGTGTATGTGTGTGTGTGTGCACGTATGTGTGTGAGTGAGTGCGTATACCTGTGTGTATATGTATGTATATAAATGTATGCATATATGTATATGCATATATGTATGTCTATGCATACACATACACACACGCATATTTATATATATATTCAATGGATGCAACTGATGCTGCAGTACATCATAAACAATCGGTATATTATGATCAACGTAAAATATCATTGGCAGGCACAATTCGGCGACTGTTGTCCGAGAGAAAGCTTTTAATTGACACGTTTTGTTAAGAACACAATATATATTGGATCGAGATGAATTTCCTCCCAGCAGCGACTCACAAGAACGGCGAAGTGTAAAACGCGTCCGGTTTTCCCGTGAGCCACTACAGGGATGGTGTCCGTCTAGCTCCGATATAATATTTCGTCTGCCGCTACGTTCTGAGTTCAAATTCCGCCAAGGTCGACTTTGCCTTTCATCCTTTCGGGGTCGATAAATTAAGTACCAGTTATGCACTGGGGTCGATATAATCGACTTAACCCCTTTGTCTGTCCTTGTTTGTCCTCTCTGTGTTTAGCCCCTTGTGGGTAGTAACGAAATAGATATAATATTGTTTGTAACACAACGTGTCTATGAAGAAATTTTCTCTCAAACTAAAACCGTGGCATCATGCCTCTTAGTTGTGTACATACGTTAACTTTGATCACTCAGATGGCGTTTATAAAATAATGCGTACAACGAGTTTACTCCGGCAAGCTTTCTGCAATACCCATGTATTATTCAATGGTTGCTCCTTATCAGATGTGACAGATTTCATCTAGGCATCTGACTAAAGAGTACACATCATTGACAAACCCCACAATAATGGCAAAACGCATTTGACGTTCCCGTGAGTCACTGGTTGATAGATATCCGTCTCGTCCCGATATATATTGTATTTTTAACACGACCTGTCTACAAAGAGAGTTTCCGTTCGACAAAAGAACGACAGTAGCATATCTCCCAGCGATGTATCTACGATGAAAATGATTCACATTTGCCGTGTATGATATTTGTGTGGTGAGTGCGTATATAAGCGTGTGTGTCCATATGGTTGAGTATATCGATCCATTTGTTTATCTGTTTATATATGATCTACGTATCCATCAGTTTGTTTGTCTATCTTTGCATTTATTTATTCATTCACCTGCTGCCTATCGACCTGTCTACTGATACTTCGGCTACACAACTGCCTATTAAATATTTATACATCTAATTACCAACTTACTTATCTATGTACGAACACGCTACTCACAAGTTTGCATTCACATATATACACTCTCAGTTAGACTTTAGAGGACATGTACTGTGTGTGTGAGTGAGTGAGTGGGTGAGTGAGTGAGTGAGTGAGTGAGTGAGTGAGTGAGTGAGTGAGTGAGTGAGTGAGTGAGTGAGTGAGTGAGGAAGTGCGTGCGTGTGTATGTGTGTGTCTAGAGCGTGTTATATATATATATAATATATATATATATATATATATATACATATACATACATACACATTCCCTACACACAAACAGATGTACACACAAACTCATATGTAAATATGTATGTGTGTGTGTGATGTGTGAGCGTCGTATACGAAAAATGATGTACCCTCCTCTCTGCACAAGGTGGAACAAATAGTACTCGAATACCGGAAGCAGAGTAATATGCTTTATTAATAAAAGTTGCAGAGACATCACAAAAACTGTTACTCAGTTTCACGTTCCCGTTCATCGGACAGTTTTGGTTGAGAATATATAGAGCCGGTCCTTTCTGTATTGACAAGAAATCTTGAAATAAACTGAATAAATGACATACATACTTGTATATATATATATGAACTCCTGAATATATATATATATATATATAATGAACATACAAGTATGTATGTCATTATTCAGTTTATTTCAAGATTTCTTGTCAATAGAGAAAGGACCAGTTTCCAACCTAGATCCAAAGCTCCTTCATTGGAATTTCAATATCAACAACAGATTATTTTTGTTTCTATATGTATGTATATACGTATGTATGCATGTATGTATTATGTATGCATGTATGTATGCATGCATGCATGCATGTATTTATGTATGTATGTATGTATATGTATGTATGTATATGTATGTATGTATGTATGTATGTATGTATGCATGCATGCATGCATGCATGCATGTATGTATGTATGTATGTATGTATGTATGTATGTATGTATATATGTATGTATGTATGTATGTAATCAGAGCAATCGGAGATAACTCGAATTCGCTACTGGCGTATTTAAACAATATACAAAATCAAAGGTATAGTAAATAGCTTCCAAG
This sequence comes from Octopus sinensis, assembly GCF_006345805.1. NCBI lineage: Eukaryota > Metazoa > Mollusca > Cephalopoda > Octopoda > Octopodidae > Octopus > Octopus sinensis. The sequence goes on along the minus strand of NC_043001.1, from coordinate 123,363,583 downwards.
ATAAATTCTCTGAATATTCAAATTTTCTCCGCTTGCCCGCAATTGAAACCAGCTCCAAATGAACATGTGAAATAGATGATTTTTCTTTAGCCCCTGCAATGTAATTAATTCAAAGAGAAAGAGGAAAATTGACTGGTACTTCAATTATCGATACCAACGGGAATGAGTAGCCAGGTCGACATCCGATAGATTTGAACAGATAATGCATGTCCTCGTGTCCGACAATCTAATACCAAACTAATCTTCTGTGATCAGTCAAAAGTGCTCCTCGACTTTGTGGGTGACCAACATCAGTTTCGTGAAGACTTAAACTCTCCCAAGATAAATCACATATACATACATACACCCAATGCATACGCGTATATACATACACACATATGCATAGACACACTCGCACGTCCATACATAGACATACATATACACACAAATATACGCACATATATACACAGACAGATTCATACGTATATGTACTAAATAGATTAGCTGATTGATTTATTTAGTAATTAATTGGTTAATAGGGATAGATAGATCAAGGGAGTCGAAGATCAATAATCGATTCACATATCTATCTCTCCTCTCTAGTTATTGATCTTGCGCAACTTATTGTTTCTAATTAATGGGTATGTGCGTGTGTGTATGTATATATATATAATATATGTGTGTGTATGTATATATATATATAATATATCTTTTATTCGTCTATACAATATAGGTATATATATATATATACATATATATATATATATATATATATATATATATATATATATATATATATATATATATATATATATATATATGCATGTACGTATGTGATGTGTATTTCTTCAGAAATCTTTCATTTCTATCGTATTACCTCATATTTTCTATATGTGTACCTTCCCGTTTCTATCTATTTACCTAACCATCCATTTATCTATATTACCCTTCTTACGTGTATATATGTGCGTGTGGGTGCGTGTACGTATACTTGTATGCATATCTGTATGTATGTATGTATGTATGTATGTATGTATGTATGTATGTGTATGTATGTATGTACATAATAGTTTTACTTATCCCGATTGTCCCACTCACAGAGAAAGCAACAGAACTTGGTTTTACCCAGCTGCATTCCAAGTAAAAGTGCCACAAACTTTAGGTCACCACAAATATTCCACTAATGTTCCTCATACTTAATATTTTGCAACAGAAGCTTCATATTCTCATATGCTTCCTTCATGTTAGCTGCATAGGCCAGAGGAACAGAAGGAAGCATATTTCCATTATGGAGTAAAACTACTTTCAAGACCACTTTTGAGGAGTCAGTAAACAAACAGCACTCATTCGTGCAATAGTTGTGGTTAAGATCCTCGATAACAGAATATACATCATTACAAAACACTATACCATCCTCGAGTGAGAAAAAAATTGCAATATCACAATGCCGAGTACGATAAAAATTAACTTTTATTTCTTTCTGGAGAAGATTCCAGCCCTTTAACCTGAAACCAAGAAGTTCAGCTTGCTTTTCGACAAGTTTAAATCCCGCGCAAAATCATTCAGATCTCCCTGACTCAACAAATGCGGTTCACTTGAAAAACAGTTAGGCTCAAAGTCCATGACTTCTGTTCCTTTGTCCACACCTTCATCACTTGACTCGTTGTCACTAAGTATCATTTGTTTTGGAGGGTTAGGTACAGATAAGTGTTGACTGGGAAGTACTGATCTCATAGCACATTGAAAATTAGGATATTGTACAGTATGCTTGGATTTTGATGTTACAACTTGTATATTCATCATACAGAAGTAGTAATCTTTTATGCTCTCTCCAAATCATATGGATGGCAAAAGGCATATGGCGTGAACCTTCGGCCTATGCAGTGAGAAGCCTGACACAGGTTACACAATACATGTGAAGGGCCCAGCTTTTATCCTGGTCACCCACTTTGCAGTCAAAATAATGCTCATAGCAGCTTTTAATCAACGCCGTATTTGTGACTTGAATGTTAAGTCACTGCAAACATAACAAAAATTGTTTGCAATGTTTATACAGTTTCTTGGCATTATGAAGATGAATGGAATATGTGAACTTAGTACACAACCGCACGCCTCCAATTCAAGCAAAGTACTGATAAAGCATCGGTGACTCATCGACTCGGTGTTGCCAAGCTTTGGTGACTCATTAACTCAGATAGCTAGATTTATGATTTCGTTCGGTTAATTCTATTCATAAATATTTAGGAGTATTTCGTAAACCGTTACCTTCACATTTCAACAGCGTAACAGGGATTGAGAGGGATGTCGTGACACAGAGAAACTGTGGGTGATACAGATAATTTGATATTATTTTTGAATTTTGCATGCAAAATCATTTTTTGTTGACCAGTGGTATCTATCAATCTATCGACATACCGATACAATTAACTGGGACGGCTAAAGTGCTCATATTTCTTATCGTTTTATATATTGAGCTCTGTTTTCAGTATTAATCTAACTCGTCTACAGTATTCTTTTTTTTATTTTCTCTTTCATTTGTGTGTTGTATCGTATCTAGTTCATTGATTCCTAAATATCAGTGTCTGGCTTTCGTCTAATTCTCTTATTTCATTTGCTTTATCAAGTGTGATGTTATTACTCTTAACTAGCTTTCCACTTTTCAAAGTTGCTTTGGCACATTTTTCTAATCCAAATTTCATATTTATTTCTTCGGTAAATCCATGTACTGTCTGTAGTAATGTTTCCAGCTGTTTATCATTTGTAGCGTACAGTTTTAGGTCATCCATATATTAGAGGTGGCTGATTGTTTTGCTGTAACAGTTGTATCCGCATCCAGTTCTGTTTAGCATGTCAAATAAAGGTATCAGTGCCAAGCAGAAAAGGAGTGGAGAGATTGTGTCTCTCTGGAATGTTCCTCTTCTAATGGGGATGGCTTTGGTTATTATGAATCCCGCTTTTGTTTGGAGCTGTAGCACTGTCTCCCATTTATTTATAGAGTATTGTATATATTTTATGATTATTGGCGCTACCTTGTTCGTGGCTAGTGTTTCTAGGATCCATGCGTGGTGAATACTATCAAAAGTCTTTCGGTAATCTATCCAGGCCATACTTAGACCTTTCTTCTTTCTGCAGCTATTTTCAGTTATGGCTTTATTGATCATTAGTTGATCTTTACAGCCGTATGAGCCCTTGCAGCATCCCTTCTGCTCTTCTGGAAACAGGTTGTTTTCTTCCAGATGTTTACTCATTCTCTGCAATATTATTGCAGTAAAGGTTTTATAAATTGTAGGAAGACAAGTAATTAGTCTGTAATTTTGTGGGTCCGCCGTTTCAGTGGATTTGGGAAATAGGATAGTTTTCCCTTCCGTGGGCCATTCAGGCATTGTCTCTGGCTCTGCTAGTATGTCACTGAATTTCTCAGACAGCTTTTTGTGTGTTCCTGTCAGATATTTGAACCAGATGTTGGGAACCTTATCGTGCCCGGGTGCCTTTCAGTTGCTTAGTTTTTGCAGTGCCTGGGTGATCTCTTCAGTTGTTATAGGGGTCCAGAGTTGTTCAGGTGCTGAGTTCGTTGCCTTAATAGACCTTTAATAGACCTTTATTATTATTATTATTATTATTATTATTATTATTATTATTATTATATTATTATTATTATTATCATTATTATTATTCAGTAGTTTTATTTTTATAGTGTGCTTTCACTTCACTACCGAGCGCAGCTCTGTGTGCCTTGGGTATGTGCTGTGATTTGTTGAGATGCTCTGATGGTTATTGTATGGAAAGTGTTCTGCGTAGGATGTGTGCAGTGCCTAGTAGTGCAATTTTCTGTATGTTATATGTGTTTGTAAGTCCTGGTGTTTTATTATATTATTATTATTATTATTATTATTATTATTATTATTATTATTATTATTTATTCATATATTTATTTATTTATATATATATATTTATTTATTTAGTCATAGCATAGTAGCTTATATTAATTTTCTATTCATTAAACCTGATTAAGAATTAAAAATCTACCAGTATATATTCTGATGCTAATTTCATTCCATACCTCTCGTTACTTGCTGTGTTTAAGAATCGTTAGTTGTTCTCACATAGGCACACACATTGGTACCCTCATCACAAGCACACACACACATCCACACACAAACCTGATCTATTAATTACTCTATGATTTAATTACGCAAGTCGTCACCTGACAGCGAAATATTCGTGATGTTGTTTTTTTATCGTTGTCAGTCTTGTTTTTATTGTTATTGCTGTTGTTGTCGGCGGTGATGGTGGTGGTGGTTGTAGTAGTAGAGTTTGAAGCTGTTGCTGATGATCGTGATAAGGAGAATGGTGATGGTGATGGTGATGGTGGTGGTGGTGGTGGTATTATTGACAGTGAAGATAGCGAGGCTGGAGTTGACGATATTGGTGATGGCGTAAAGGTAATAATAATGGCGGTGGTGGTAGTGGTGGTGGTGGTGGTAGTGTGGTGGTAATGGTGGTGGTGTGGTGGTAATGGTGGTGGTAGTGGAGGCGGCGGCGGTGGCGGAAGCGGCCGAGGCGGCGAGGAGGCGGCGGCGGCGGAGGCAGTGGCGGTGATGGTGGTGTTGTTGGTACTGGTGGTGGTAGTGGTGGTGGTGGTGGTAACGTAGATACTGTTGGTAGTGATGACAATGATGATGACGAGAAGGAAGAAGAGGATGGAGGTGAGGTGGGGTGGGGTGGTGTGAGGTGTTGTGTGTGTGGGGGGGTTGAAGGAGTGATAACTGCATTGATTGTGGCGGTTGTAGTTTTACTGGTGTTGGTAGTAGCTGTAGTGGTAGTGGTTGTGGAACTATTACCGCTTCTGTTGTCAACAGTGTGATATATTGCAGATTCATATTCGCTTCTATATCAGCCTGTTCTTAACAAACTTCGATTAGTGTTCAATCAAAAGAAAATCAATGAGCTATTGTGAGTGCAAATGCCACGTTTGGCTCAAGCTCTCATCTCATTCAGGTTTACACCGTGATAAAAAAGAAAAAGAAATATAATTCCTTTCAATGGCGTAATTTCTTTTGATAGAAGACCTTCAGTTACTTATGTGGCAAGTCTTCCTCACTCCGCATCGATGATCTTGTCGAAGGGAAGATAAGAGCAGATACAGAATAGCAGTATATCGTCGCAGTCGAACTCAGAAGAAGAAAGAATCGGATTAAGTACCACAACGCCGTAACAATTCTACCACTGCGCTAACGTGGACAAGGCTGCTTATTTTGTCGACCCAGGAATGTTGAATTGCAATATGGATCACGACAGAAATTGAACTTAGGCTCTAAAACAGCCAGAACACATACCTCAAAGCATTTAATTTCATACTCTAACATTTTGTCTATTCTCCTAGTCACCGTTTCTGGTTGAGTAGTTTAATTTTATCGACCCAGGAAAATAAACGACAAATCTAACCCCGACGAGATTTGAACTCAGAACGTAAAATATCCGAAACAAGCATATTTCCCATTGTCCAACAATCGCGATATTCCAATATTTCACCGTCCTGGTCTGAGTATTTTATTTTATCGACCCAGAAACATAAACGACAGATCTCACCCCGGTGAAATTTGAACTCAGAAAGTAAAGAAATTTTGCACAGTACTCTAGCAGTTTTACGAGTCTGTCTGATGTTGTATCTCATTTCATCAATGTAAGAAGGATGAATGACAAAGTTGAATTCGGCGGGATTTTCAACTCCGAATGTAAAAAGAGAACCTGAACAAATAACCCGAGGCGTTTGTCCGAAACTAATGATTCTTTTAATCCTAATCCACTTGCATTAGCTTTTATAAACGAAAAGCCATTAATGTATTCTTTTCTACTCTAGCACAAGGCCCGAAATTTTGGAGGGGAATGGGCCAGTCGATTAGATCGACCCCAGTACGCAAGTGGTACTTAATTTCTCGACCCCGAAAGGATGAAAGGCAAAGTCGACCTCGGCGGAATTTGAACTCAGAACGTAACGGCAGTCGAAGTACCTATTTCCTTACTATCCACAAGGGGCTAAACACAGAGAGGACAAGCAAGGACAGACAAACGGATTAAGTCGATTATATCTACCCCAGTGCGTAACTGGTACTTTTTCAATCGACCCCGAGAGGATAAATGGCAAAGTCTACCACGGCGGAATTTCAACTCAGAACGTAACGGCAGACGAAATACCTATTTCTTTACTACCCACAAGGGGCTAAACACAGAGGGGACAAACAAGGATAGACAAACGGATTAAGTCGATCACATCGACCCCAGTGCGTAACTGGTACTTTTTAAATCGACCCCGAGAAGATAAAAGGCAAAGTCTACCACGGCGGAATTTGAACTCAGAACGTAACGACAGACGAAATACCACTAAGCATTTCGCCCGGCGTGCTAACGTTTCTGCCAGCTCGCCGCCCTAAGCCAGTAATGCATTGAAACCAATTTGATGGTCGGCTGCATCCTCTCCTCACAACCAGGGTTTTATGCAAAGGTTAGATTTCGATATTGATTATATAGCTACTGTTCAGTATATCATCTGGTTTGTGTGTTTTTTGTTTTTTGCTATTTATCTGTTTTTTTATTCCTTAAGATATATGGTGTGATTGCTTCGTATTTTCTTCTCCTCCTCATTCTACCGTCTCCTTTCCTTCTGTCACTCTTCTCTGTTTTTTTATCCCCTTCCCTCATCCTTCTTCTTCTGCTTCTCTTCTTTCTTCTTTTCTGCCCTTATTTTTTTTCCTTCTGTTTCTCCTCCTTTCTCTCAGTTTTCCGCCTTCTTGTCTTACCCGTTTCCTCCTCTATCGTTATCATAACGCCTTCATTATAATAATCATGACCGTCACCACCACCACGACCACCACCACGACCACCACCACCACCATCACCACCGCTATCATCATCATCATCATCATCATCATCATCATCATCATCATCATCATCATCATCATCATCATCATCATTCTTTTAGTCATCTTCTTTGCCTTCCATATGCAGTTATTAGATAGTGCCATTTATGAAATTCTCAGATAATTTTATTAGAAAAATTCCAATTAAAGTGTTTAAAAGGAAACATCTGTAACTGTTCTTTTAATCGACAAAACATTTATAACTGGAAAATATGACAGAGAAAAAAACATAAAACTACTAAAACATTGTAATTAGAGGGTAATAATAAAATTGAACACCGCCGTTATAGCAGCAGGCATCACGAAAGTGAAGGGATCCAGTCGATTAAAATCTGTTCCCTATACTTGACTGGTGATTATTTTATCGATGAGGGATAAAGTCAACACCAGCAACAAGATTTGAACAATGTTAGTAATTGGAAAGCTCGTGCGCTACTGGTTAGGTTGTTTTAGTGGGACCGAAACCAGGACCTCATGGTTACGAAACGTACCTTCAATTAAGACGGCTGATAGTGGAATCAATAGAGTGCTCAAAAAATGTCCTTCAGTCATTTTCTTCTTTCATTTCATAGTACATGGATATTACTGTCTTCGAGTCCAAGCACTCAGAGGGCCCGGTTCGAAAGAGTTGTACCAGTAATTCAAATGTGACATATTGTCATGCTGATTTTTATGAGAGGTTTACGTTGTGCCAATCTATCAAACCAAAATTTGTACTGCAGGAGACGGTGTTGTAGCAGAAATAGTCCTTTTATATTCTGAAGACTGAGTCTATCTAGGTATCTTTACTGAGATCGGTAGGAACCACTTCGAAGTGAAATTAGCTGTTGCATATAAACCAAAACCAAGTTGGGACAAGGCTAACCAAAATCCAAAATACTAGGTGACTAAGAACTGAAGGGACTTTCTGTGGCGAGGTAATATTTATCCCCACTTAAACGTGGATGTTTTGTTAGAAACTATACTGTGGTAGATACCTATTTCTGTTTCTTTACTGCCCTCAAGGGGCTACACAGAGGGGACAAACAAGTGAAGACAAACGGATTAAGTCGATTACATCGACCCCAGTGCGTAACTGGTACTTAATTTATCGACCCCGAAAGGATGAAAGGCTAAGTCGACTCGGCGGAATTTGAACTCAGAACGTAACGGCAGACGAAATACGGCTACGCATTTCGCCCGGCATGCTAACGTTTCTGCCAGCTCGCCGCCTTTATCAGAGGTTTACGCTGTGCCAATCTATCAAACCAAAATTAGTACTACAGGAGACGGTGCTGTGGCAGAAATAGTCCTTCTATATTCTGAAGACTGAGTCTATCTAGGTATCTTTACTGAGATCGGTAGGAACCATCTACTGTGGTAGATACCATGAAAGAAACTCTCATATTGGCTTTTGGTGCAAAATGCACCCTGGAGAGAATTTACGTCCACGCTAGCGATATAAAGAAGAGTGCATTTTGCACCAAAAGCCAATATGAGAGTTTCTCTCATGTTACCTACCGCAATAAAGTTTGTCCTAACAGACCATCCACCTTTCAGTGGGTACAAATATTACCACTCGGTATTAATACTGACTCTGTGGCTAATATATACTTCTGGTTACCTTATTCAGGTTCATAGACGAATATGAACCGTGGTCACTAAGCTTAGAAAACTTAAAATAATATCAGCGCTATGTAAACAGTAGGTGTATTCTACATTCTTAAACATTGCCCCTATTAAAACTTATATGAAGTGAGTTAATGAGAGTTGCTCGCTTTGGTCATGGAAATAGCTAAGAAGTAGTGACAGAATAGAAATAGTGGACAATTTACTTTGTTATCTCACAACTTATTGCTATAGTTAGCTGTGATTCTGGTACATGTTTAATAATACTTAGATATGAGCGCGTTTGTTAATAGGCGGTAAATTGGCAGAGTGATAAAGCTATTGGCTGAAATACCTTACAGTAGTAGTTCCGATCCTCTGCGTGATGCGTTTTATCCTCCTGAGGTAAACATTGCCTTCTCAACACTTCAGTGTCAATAAATACATATCACTCCAAAGCAGTGGATAGGTGGAATCGTTGCCGCTAGGGTCGCCTTGTGGTATTTGTTCCGGTGCTAAGCATACTGAGTTCAAATGCCCCTCCTCTTCGGAGTTATAACCAATTTTCTAGTACTATTGTAACCAATATACTAGTAAATAGTACTATTTACTAGTACATGTAAATAGTACAATTTACACGTACTATTTACACTAGTACGTGTAAATAGTGGTAGTAATCTGATAAAACAGTGAAACCATAACTGCCATAATTCGATCTGAAGACCGTATTATCATTACATATTTGCTAACGGCCAAATATTACACCCTAAACAGGGTTCAAACTGGTAACCTCTAAATCAGAACGCTATCAACTATTCTAGCTGTGACTTACAATTTAAGTTGACGATCCTAAATTCGATAGAATTTCAAAAGATTTTCTTTTTTCTATTTTAATATGAAACCTATGCGTAAAGCTAATGTCGAGAATGGACGTCCAAATTATGAAGCTGAGGTCATAATTACAATAGACAGTTCTTGACCGAGAAATAATCAAATTTTATTACACAATCCTCGAGGGATTCAGAATAATAACAAAAGGGTCAAAGCACTGATTAAAGTCGAGTGTTCTCCTCTGGAGGTTCACAGATAAACGAGAAGTTGATTATGCGTATCTGTTCAAGTTTTAACTAGATACTTATTATGCATAACTAATTAGGTTTAAGTCACTGGAAGACAATCCCTTTCTGTTACTTTTGTAACAAAAGTCTATGAAGCCTGTAAAGTTCAAGTAGGGGTATATCAAAACTAACTTCATAAGAAAAGAGTTTTTGGTTCACTTGTTAACCGCCTCTGTATACAAAGAAGTGGCTCTTTCAATTCGTTTCATTTTGTCTATTTCCTTTGTCTCTTTTAATTTGATATAGTTGTATAACAATAAATTTATCAAGACAACCATTCCATTGATTTACCGAATGAAAGTGATGTTGAAAGCCAATTTTAATGCTTTTCTGTTGCTTGCTTTACAAATGACTCCAGCCTCTGTAAGTAAAGGTGTAGGCATGGGATCTAGAATGGTCCTTGTGCTCACAACTGTAAATTAATAGAGTCAGGATAGTGTTGACTTCTTTAACACTATTCAGAGCAATTTCAAAAAGATTACGTTCTTTGTTCATCGATATGAAGAGAAAAGAAACAATGAGGGAGTAGTAAAATCTTTTTCAAATTCATTCTGCCATCTTAGAAAAGATTACATTCAATGATGTAGTCCTTGTTAGGATCATTGTTAAGAAGGGGAAATAGTACAAAATAAACACGGTTGGAAAGTGATCATAGGCTTGTTCAAACTGAGCTGATGAATCAACGACAACACTATAAAAACGAAAATTGCAAAACCTATAATCCCAATAATGATGAGGAATATGGGATTTGTTCACCAGCATCATCGTTGACGTCATCGTCACAATCAACAACAATGACAACACAACTTTGTCAATTCAAATGTGTGGATGACAGGTGCTTCTGTCCATCCTACATTCACACAGAGGAAGAACAACTTTACCCCAGGATTGTAACAGAAGTACCCTATCTTATAAACATGGAATAGATGCAAAGAAATTCATCGAAGTTGTTAGTTACACCACTGAGGCCTTAAAGTATAGCAGCGTTTGCAACATTAAGTAGACTTAACGATATTGTTGCAATTGTCGTATCCTAGAATTAATTAAGTAAATTTATGAGTGTAGAACGATGACAGCTATGATGATCATATCATTTCTTTTTAGCGTTTTTCCAACACTGTACCTTGGTATATGTTATCCAATATGCCTTTCTTTCAGTTTCAAGTCGATAGATGTGATCTGAGGGATTGTGGCCGCTTTAAAAATATGTTCAAATGACCACGTGGAAGGTTCCTATGTCTGTAATTATGGCGTCTAGTGGTAATGACAGAGATTGTTCTGCATGAGTTGAAGACGCGAGTGATTTGGTTGCGAAGACGATTCGCGCGATCCACAGGAGTATGGAGATGTCAATGGCCCCAGTACATGCTTTGTACTTATTTTACTGATTCTTGAAGAAATTAGAAGCGAAGATGACTATAATGACATGCTACCTGAAAATAATTAGGAACAATACGGAGACATTAAATTCTCTTAAGCAAATCATAACGTAGGATGGTCTACCAACGATTCTTACCAATACACCCAATAACTATAGTTGTTTTAGGTTTTGAAGTGTTTTTTTTTTTGTAAAAAATAATCATCATTATCATTATCACCATCATCATCATCATCATTATCATCAAACATGATCAACATTGTTGTAATTATTGTCATCATCACCTGCAATTTCAGCATTGACGTTCATCGTACTCATCAAACACATTAATTTATCAGCCCTTTCTCACTCGCAGTTATCATTTCTTTCCTCCTGGCCGTGCAGTTAACGTGTCTTGCTTGTATAATTGTCGATTTTGGTGGTGTAGTGGGCTTACAATTATTATCATTCCTGCCTTAAAATTGTCTTTTCTTCCCTTACAGTTGCCCTTTCTTCTCTTGTAACTATCCATCATTATCTTACAGTCACCATTTCTTGCCTCGTTTTCTGTTTCAAAATTGTCATCCTGTGCTTTAAATTTTCTGTTATTCTCTCGCTATCAAGCTCACTTATAATTATCGTTCATTTCTTTACAGTTGTCATTTCATGTCCCAGTTATTATTCCTTATAATTCCTTGACTTACAAACATCATGCCTTGTATTACAATTATCATTTTTGCCTTTTAAGTACCATTTCTTTGTTTTACAATTATCATATATTACAATTTTTCTTTTTCTTTTGTAGGTAAGTTTGCATATTGAAGTTCCAGTTCAGTATTCTACGGTAGGATCGGACTTATTTTTTTATACTTCTTTTCTCTTTATATGCTGCGTTTGACTTCATGTATGTCTGTGCGTGTGTGTCTTTTTATTTAATGTTTAATGTCTGTTTACTACGAGGTATATAGTTAGACATGTGTGTAATTTAGCCTCCAACAAATATTGACACTGTACAAAGCTCGTGTGGCACACAATGGAGTATTGCTCTCACGTCTGCGACAGTGCCGCTGATGCACATGCAAACATCCTAAACCGTATTCAGAAAAGAGCCGCCCAACTTATTGGTATAAAGGCACTCAGAGACGCACTCCAGTTTCTGGTCCACAGGCACTATCTCATCTCTCTATTTTTCTACCAAGCTTACAATGGTCCTTGTTCCCCCCATCACCGTTGTTCTGTCCATTTCCCCAAGCCCTACATTAATCTCTAGTCCCTTCCCAGAACGTTGGGAATCGGGAACTCCCATCCTGATCATGTCTTTCTTGCAGTTATTGATTTACAAAGGCTCAAAAGGAACATTAATAATATTAATCTCACCAGTCCAGATGGGCCCGCAAAGAATTTGGGCACTGCCTTTTCTGCAGACCAAGTGAGGAAAAGAAATCAATAAAGTTGATCAGATCTGCTCTTCGCTAGTGGGTGGAGACATAAGTGGATACATAAAGATACATAAGTGGATACATAAAGAATTTGGGCTCTGCCCCTTTCTGCAGACCCGATAAGGAAAAGTATCAATAACGTTAATCAGATCTGCTCTTTACTAGTAGGTGGATACGTAAAGAAAAACAAGCAGTGCCTACGGGGTTTTGCAGCGTCTTCAAGAATAGAAAGAAGGAAAGAAATTATTACTAAAATACAGTCTTGTATAAAGTGTTACAGCAGAGTGGTGTCTGTCAAAGGTGTAAATGGGAACAACAATCATTCGTCTTACCGGCTTCCACACAGTTATTGTCTATCAAATTCTACTTACAAGTATATAGTAGCAGATACATTACCAAGAAGCGGACCTGTGGCATCGACCCCGAAACACCCTGGTTCTGCAGCAAATTTCTCAACAACAAAAACATGTCTGCACCATATATAAATGCATGACATGAAGAAATACAATTTTTTTCTTATAAACACCACTCAATATAAATTACGTTGGTTTTAGTCGCCATGAACGATCTATTAAATGATATATTGATTGCTAGTGGTCAAGCATTCCGCAGTCACTTCTATGCTTAAAGAAATACTTAGCTTCACTTATGTGTGACACTGTATTACGCAAAGTTGACTTTGTCACATACTCATAGAATTCATTTCACGAGTTTTCGCGTCGTCTCCGTCTGTCTAGTAAATTTCAGTCACAAGGTTTTGGCTGTGCTCGCGTTACAGTGTTGTGTCATTGTTTACCTAAACACGACGATTGCAGTGGGAACACTTTTAAACATTCGTACATGCCAACGCACACCCAGTGAGCATTGTGCATATGTATGTGTGTATGTTAGTGTGTGTGTGTGTGTATGAGCGCGTGTATAAAGTGATTATGTATACAAATATAGAAACATATGGAGAGTAATACATTTGTATTGCATTATTATTTTCATACATATACACACACACACACATATATATATATATATATATATATATAGAGAGAGAGAGAGAGAGAGAGAGAGAGAGAGACATGGGCGTGTATATATACATATATATATACACACACAAACAAACA
>NC_043001.1:123332571-123342571 GCF_006345805.1 Octopus sinensis | reverse complement strand
AAATTGAATACTGTGCAGACACACACACACACACATATTATCTTTCACTTGTCTGGGTCGTAACTGCGGTTATGCTGGGGAACAGTTGTCAAGAGTTTTTGTCAAACGAATCTAGTGGTTCTTCAAGACAGACCGATAGAACGATAAAATAAGTACCAGATTTTTAGAAAAAATAATCAGTGCTCGATTCGTTCGACCCAAAATGTTCAAGGTGATCCAGCATGGTCGTGTTCTACATACGCATTCATACATGCGTACATAAATACATACATACATATACAGGTATATCTAAACGTGTGACCTCGTGTGTACCGTTGGCGATTTTTTTCCTCTGTTTTCCCTTCTCTGGATCTTTCCTTCTCCTATATTTCCGACGAAGAGCTCCGCTCGAAACGTTAAACCCTCCTTCTTCCCTTCTTTCCTGAGCGTCCAATAATACTATTTGTTCCACGTCCTCGCGTTGTTGTTTTTTTTTTGTGCTTTCTTGTTTGGATTAACTTTGTGTGTATATATATATAATATATATACATAAATATATATATATATATATATATATATATATATAATATACATATATATATATATATATATGTATATATAATATATATATATATGTATATATGTATATATATATATATATATAATTACATACTATATAATATGATATATATAATATAATATACATATATATTAATATATATATATATATGGATACAAATATAGATATATATTATATATTATATATATACACACATATGTATGTATATGTATGTACATATATGTATATACATGTATGTAAGTATGCATGTATATGTATGTACGTACGTATATATGTATATATGGATGGATGTATTCTAAAGCTCGTTAAAAACTATCACAACTAGCAGGTATTCAATTAACTAAGTATCTATCTCAGTCGCTGTTATTTTATTCCGTGTTGATTACCCCATTAGAAAGTCTCTTGCTATCTCCAGTGTTACTAACACATTATGGAAACACATACATACCATAAATCTTCATTTCCTATCCTACTACAAATACCAGACATCGTGCTAATGTAAAAGAATAACATTATTCACTTTTATTTCAATGCTTGCTTTGTTCTTCTTTATCATTTTGTTCCTCTGCTTTTTCTTGTTCCTTTATTTTATGTTATTTTATTTTGTCTTTTTTTTATCACTCAACAAAGGATTGGCTACTAACAATGTGACGAAGTTCTTTGGTTAGTTTATACAATGCTGTGAACACGTTTCTGCTTTGCATGTATTTATATGTGTGTGGTTGCATGTATATGTTTATAAGTACGTCTCTGTGTCCGTATATGTATGTATGTATGTATGTATGTATGTATGTATGTATGTATGTATGTATGTATGTATGTATGTATGTATGTATGTTTGTATGTATGTGATTGTATAAGTATATGACCCGCATTTATTTTTCGAATTTCTCACAAACAGATCAAGAGCCTGTTTCTAACTCAGAATTAAGATTCTTTCATTGGAATTTAGATAACAACTAGGTAATGTTTTTGTATGTATGTATGTATGTATGTATGTATGTATGTATGTATGTATGTATGTATGTATGTATGTATGTATGTATGTATGTTTGTATGTATGTATGTATGTATGTTTGTATGTATGTATGTATGCATGCACGTATGTATATTTGCATGTATGTATGTATGTATGTATGTATGTATGTATGTATGTATGTATGTATGTATGTATATATGTATGTATGTTTGTATGTATGTATGTATGTATGTTTGTATGTATGTATGTATGCATGCACGTATGTATATTTGCATGTATGTATGTATGTATGTATGTATGTATGTATGTATGTATGTATGTATGTATATTTGTATGTATGTATGTATGTATGTATGCATGCACGTACGTATATTTGTATGTATTTATATATGACTGTAAAGGCAATGATGTATTCATAGGTATGCCGATATCTGCATATGTATGTCTGTATCTATGTGTTTGTGAACGTACATAAATATCTGTGTACAAATACATCTGTATGTGTAGGCATATATATATGGACCTTTTAACAGGTTAACCTTTTGGGATGTTATGCATTCTTTCACAGTTTCATCAATGGTTTATAACTTCCTAATTTGGCATGTCCATTCTGGTCTTGTAAGTAGCTGTGACCTTTCGAGGATTTCACAATCCAGCTACTGAAGAATGATGAAAGCAGTTAGTTACATAACCAAGTAACTCCTATAATCAAAATAGTAACATATGGTTTCAGAAGAATTTGGTTGCTATATCTAACATGTCGACTAACATCTGTGAAGCTCCCTCTTCGGTTCATATAACTATACATATCCCTAAATATGAGATGAAAACCCGCGTTAGCTAGTTCCTCTCATTAAACGCTAATGTATATTTGCGACCTGGTAGTAGTATATTTTCAAAGCGGAATTAGATATTCGTTTCTTTAAAATATTCTACATGATTTCCATATCAAGTTTCTTCGTGTGTGTATGTGTGTGTGTGTGTGTGTGTGTGTGTGTGTGTGTGTGTGTATGTGTGTGTGTGGTGTGTGTGTGTGTGTGTGTGTGTGTGTACTACCTCCCCTTAGATATATTTAGCTACTTATTCATTTATGAAACAACTTTTTCCTGCTACCAGCATAGACTAAAAACTTCTTACTGTGAAACTGCAATATTTTCACTAATTTCTTTGTCATGAATAGCAAAAGCGAACTCGGTTGACTATGTAAATATTTTATCTAACAAATATATATAGATAGATAGATTCTGAGTATTTCCTTCTTATATTCTTCATTACAACTCGCCACATGAGGAGAAAAAATCTTTCTAACGAAGCTTTTCACTGCATGTGTGTGTATACATACATACATGCATACATACATACATACATACATACATACATACATACATACATACATACATACATACAATATACATACATATATACATACAGGCATACATATATGTATTTGAGCGTATTCGAATAATAAGCGTCAGCACTGTATTAACATAATGTAATAAAGTGTGACCCTGAAGTACCGTTAGAGAGATCTTCATCCAAGAAACACTAAGAAAACCCACAGCAGAGAACGCAAATGGCCACAATATTGAAATATGTGTAGGGAACAAGCAGTGTAAACTGCAATTTGTCTGATTGTACCTTTAAGGGACGTGCCCCTCTACTGCTATACTCCACTGACAAACAAATAAAATAATAAAAGAATATATATGAATATCTTTATGTAGTTATACATGTGGGCCTATATAATATATATATATGTACATTTGTCTTGTTTTTTTTCTGTTATGAAGCCAACCAGTTTCCATTACCATAAAAGGCATCAATACATTATATTGCAATATATGCAATGTATTGCCATTACGTTAATTTTTTGCTCGTTCAGACTTCCGACTTCAGCATTTTGTGTTTTCATGCCCTTGGCAAGAGTCAGACGTCAGTTTTATACGGCAACAATAAAATATGCATTATCCAATTAATTAGATTAGTTCATAGGGATACAACTGTAAGTAATTAATGTACACATTTTGAATTTGTATATTTATATATAAACATATACATATATAGGGAGATGTATGCATGTACTCACCTACATGGAGATAACATATATACATACATACATACATATATATATATATATAATATATATATATATATATATATATATTATATATATATATATATTCATTCATACATTTGTACATACATGTATAAGTGCATTCATTAGTTTTGGTTTGGAAAGTGCTGGAACGAAACTGTAAGAACTTGCATTAATAATAATAATAATAATAAGAAGAAGAAGAAGAAGAAGAAGAAGAAGAAGAAGAAGAAGAAGAAGAAAAAGAAGATGATGATGATGAAGAAGAAGAAGAAGAAGAAGAAGAAGAAGAAGAAGAAGAACAACAACAACAACAACAACAATAATAACAATAATAATGATTTCAAATTTTGGCTCAACGCCAACAATTTTACGGTGAGGAATTAAATCGAATACATCTACCCCAGTGCCAAATGGCACTTATTTCATCGACCATGAAATGATGAAATGCAAAGTCGACCACAGCAGAACTTGAACTCAGTACCTACAGACAACGATGACGACGACAACGACGACAACGACGACAACGATGAAGTCGATGAGCATGATGATGATATGATGATGATGATGGGAGCCTGGTCTTGGTGGTGGTGGTGATATTATCTGTAGTAGTAGTAGTAGTATTAGTAGCAGTAGTAGTAGTAGCAGCAGCAGCAGCAGCAGCAGTAGTAGTATAGTAGTAGTTGTAGTAGTAGTAGTAGTAGTAGTAGTAGTAGTAACTAAGACACAATATTAGTTACCCAGGGATTTAAAGTTTGAAACAAAAATATCTTTACAAAACTAAGATTCAAACAGAAATTTCACGTGATTTACTTATGGGTATCTCGTGGAAAATCGAAAGAATATTCTAAACAATATTGTTAATGTCACGTAATTTCACTATGTAAGTTTGAAATCTCGCGAATATCGATTGTGATAGGGAGATTGGACATGTGTACGTGTATACGTTTTGCATCTCGATTAGTTTTCATTCATCATTATTCAAACCAGCATTTGGACAAGACCCAGCTAACTTGATATGTATTCATGCGTATATTTCTAAACCCTCACCTACATTTGAAATGTGGACTTTAAAAAAGAATGACTTCAAAAGGATATGTGCATATGTACACCTGAACAGAAAAAAAATCATATCAATATATGCATATATATATATATATATATATATATATATATATATATATATATATTGGTACATTTATAATTTCCAGTGCCCATGTTGTAGGAAGCGTGTAAACGGATATAGATGTGTAGTGCATAACTGCATAAGCATATGTACACGTATATTTCTGTACGCTTCTCAAGTGCAGCGAAATACATGTGTGCTCGAACATATGTAGACGTGTATATATGTATTGGTTTATGTGCAGGTGTGTGCGTATGTGCATATCACTATATAAACAATTACACACACATATCCACACATATATAATATATATATATATATATATATAAACACTAACATCTAGCAGCGAAAATGAGTGTTCAGCACCGCATTGCAGGATAAATATTCTTTATTTGGGGTTAGCAAGGATGCCGATATTTTCATGTGAAGAGATCTTCTCCAAAATGGAGACGAGTAACAAAACTTCCGTGTGTCATGCTTGAACAATTGTGAAGATCACTTGACATGAAACCATTGGCATCCCAGTTAATCTACAATTAAAGACAGACAGACAGACAGACAGACAGACAGATAGATCGATAGATAGATAGATAGATAGATAGATAGATAGATAGATAGATAGATAGATAGATAGATAGATAGATAGATAGATAGACAGACAGACAGACAGACAGATAGATAGATAGATAGATAGATAGATAGATAGATAGATAGATAGATAGATAGATAGATAGATAGATAGATAGATAGATAGATTACACACACACACACACAAACAGATAGAGTCTATAGATGAGATATCCAGAGATTTTTAATATAGAAAACAGTAGCGCTCAAATGATTTGAATTTACACTCCGAAACTTTTACCGAGTACCAAGTGCGCAGAGGAAAGAGTGGCTATAAGAGGAATCCAGGTGAACATAAATGGAGACAATGATGCAAATAAACAATAAAACTGCATGGGTTTCATATACAAATAATCACAGGGTGTTAGTCGGTTGGGGGCTATAGCGGTAGACGCTTCCATAAGGTGACGCGCTGCAATGCGAGTTTCTTTACCACACAGCTATGTCTTCGCATAGAGATACGAAGGGTTACTGAAAAGTTCTTGGCTTTAAAGGTACTGCGGTAGGTGCTTTTACGGGGCATAGAAAAACTGGATTGCTGCAATAAATGTGTGAATCTGAGAGGGGAATATACTGAATAAAATCATAATTAACTGATCCTCCTGTATTTTCTTTCACCAAAAAATCGAACTTTTCGACACCCCTCGTATACGTATGTATATTTCTTCGTCTGTCTGTCAATTTATTCATTTGTATTTATATATATATATATTATATATATATATATATATATATATATATATATATATACCAATTAAGGAGTGAACACGAAAGGTGGACAGTCAACATGCTAGATATAGACGTCAAATCGCCATTCTCCACAAAAGATTATGTTCTCAAAGTTTGATTTGAGAACATAATCTTTTGTGGAGAATGGCGATTTGACGTCTATATCTAGCATGTTGACTGTCCACTTTTCGTGTTCAGTCCTTAATTGGTATATATAAATATTTTAATCTTCGGATTGTTTTTTAATATGCCAGACCACTGGTTTTAATTGATAAATATCAATTTCTACTCTTAATTAATTATATATATATATATATTTGTGTTCATGTATGTATGTATGTATGTATGTATGTATGATGTATGTATTGGTTACTAAGAATGTGACGAAGCTCTTTGGTTAGTTTATACAATGCTGTGAACACGTTTCTGCTTTGCAGGTATTTATATGTGTGTGGTTGCATGTATGTTTATAAGTACGTCTCTGTGTCTGTGTATGTATGTATGTATATATGTATGTATGTATATATGTATATTTCTATATATGTCTGTATGCATTCTTTTATTGATAAAACTTCCAAACAGGAGTGGCAGTGTGGTAAGTAGCTTGCTTACCAACTACACTGGGCAAATGTCTTCTACTATAGCCTCGGGCCGACCAAAGCCTTGTGAGTGGATTTGGTAGACGGAAACTGAAAGAAGCCTGTCTTATATATGTATATATATATATATATGTGTGTGTGTGTGGTTGTGTCTGTGTTTGTCTCCCCAACATCGCTTGACAACCGATGGTGGTGTGTTTACGTCCCCGAAACTTAGCGGTTCGACAAAAGAAACCGATATAATAAGTACTAGGCTTACAACAAATAAGTTTTGGGGTCGATTTGCTCGACTAAAGGCGGTGCTCCAGAATGGTCGCAGTCAAATGACTGAAACAAGTATAATAGTAAAAGAGTAAAAGACTTTCATATCTGCTTATATTTGCATTTGTGCTGGACATACTTTTATTCCCGATTCTACTGATTAACTGCGAAATATAGTGTAAAGAAATAGTGCGTTAGTATCAACTAATGATAAATGTACCTTATGATCAATCATCATTGAAATAAAACAGCAGCTCGTTTCTATTTCTTCGTCGATAATTATATCATTCATGTACTGCCTTTTGCGGTCTGATGAAAAGCACTTGTGGAGGTAACCTTTAGGAAAAGTAGCTTGGCCAAGTAGCTTGTACTTTTAACTTGAAGTAAATTAGATTTATTAGATGTTTATGTGTTTGTGTATGTATGTGCGTGCGCATGTTTGTATATATGTGAGGGGAAGGAGTGTGTGTATGTGTGTATTTATGTAGATATACTTGTGCGTGTATGTATGGATAGATCTAAATATGTATGCATCGATATATGTATAAATATATACATAGGGCGATAGACGTAGATAGATAGATAGATAGATAGATAGATAGATAGATAGATAGATAGATAGATAGATAGATAGATAGATAGATAGATAGATATATATAAGTACATACATATATTTATATATGTATATGTATAATTGTATATATATATATACATATAAGTAGGTGAATGAATTATCCTAGTATTGATAATTCAGTTAATCGATACCTGGGTAGCAAATTCACGTCAGAAAACACGATTGAAGCTACACGCCAAGGGCAGAAACCCCGTGTTCTTGTGTGGTAATTTGTGTGTTTTTTTTTAATATTAATAAATGAAAGAATGGAGTCGAACGAAGATTTTAACAAAATTCCTTTACTCTCAACACATGTTTCGAAGACTGCATACTCTTAATTCCGAAGGAATAAAGGGTGCATTATGCCGTCTTCTCATCAGGAAAGACAAGGAACCTCTATCAGCCTCAAGATGGACAAAAACTTTTTTATGACTGCCTACATGGTGTCCACAGTGATAATGAGCGTTTTTTTAAAAATCCGTTATAAGCAATGACGTGAAAATTGGTTGGAAGGAGGAAGTTCTGAAAATAAGAAGGGGACAGAATGTATAACTAATTATTAAAACCAGAGAGGTTATCTACATTATTTATCATTCATATAAGTGGAAAGTGTGTTTTTGCCAATGCTTACATTTATAGGATTTTTCTATTAATGTGTTAACCAAGGGGAACTTGGCGAAAAGGATATAGAAGAGTTCGGAATTACAAATGCCACAATATTTCCTGCCCTTATCAAAAGGAAAGAATACAGACAATATGGACCAATCCAGCTTGAAAGTTATATTGTTGTCCTGAAGACGCCAAACTAATTTACTTATAGTATATAGAGCCAACGACATTACAGTCATGATCCGAACACCCACTGACCACTGGGGGAGGTTTGTTTTGATCATGCATGACGTGACTAAGACAACCTAAAAAGAACATTTCCCTTTCACCACTGTTACGCTTGTTCTGGTCACAGCTTCATCACAGCTTTGATTTCTAGCACCTCGAAAATATCAGATTTGTGTGCTCAGTGAAAAGAAACCAATAATTTCTAACATATATGAGGCAGACAAGCAAATATTAAGTTTTAGTGTTCAATTCACTAACCTCTTGATTCATGCAAATATCATTTCACGTTTTGGTATTTATCTTATTTCTAGGGTGTTTTTTTTTTTACCTAATTTCTTTCGTTTTTCACTTTATTTATTTAATATTTTGTATTTTCACAAGTTACCCAAGCACACACAGGAAAAGATTCCATGTTAGCTTTTCATAAAACTAATTTCGAATTACATATACGCTCGTTCATTTTTTTTCTTTTCTTCTCTTTTTTCTTTTATTTATTCATTTATTTATTTTTTGCACATCGTGGTTTTATTAAGAATTTCAGTAAAATTACAATCAATACTATCAGTTTAATCGAAATAAATACCAAAACAATATAAATATTTTCGCAGTAATAAAAAGAAAACAATGTAAAAATAAAATTTCACATTTTTTTTGGTAACTATTTCATTATTTTCTCTACATACATGTGGAAAGAGATCTATCAGTAAACGTAATTCGTCTTCCTATCAATCAACGTGCCTGCATCTATATATATATGTATGTGTGTATATATGTGTGCGTGTGTGTGTGTGTGTGTGTGTATGTAGGAATTATGTACTATGTATGAGTGTGCAAAACAATATGTATATATATATATATACACAGATATATTTACATATGTACATACATATACATATATACATATATACATATGTATATATGTATATGTCTATATATGTCTGTTTGTGTGTGTGTGTGTGTGTACATATACATATATATTATATATATATATGTGTATGTATGTATAAACATATATATATATATATAATATATATATATATATGTATGTATGTGTATTTGTATATACATGTATGTATACAGAATGTTCTTTCAGAAAGGCCATGAAATGAACACCACAGCAACCATCCAGTTTAAGTCTGTAGCCTTGTGACTATTCACGCATTTGTGCTTACATACATGCCTCTGTGTGTGTGTGTGTGTGTGTGTGTGTGGTGTGTGTGTATTGACTGAGACTTTTTGAGTTGTTTTGTCTGAAGCGACCCAACGTATAATAAATTTGTCTCGTCTAAAAAGTATTGAGTCCTTTCTTCAGTACGACATATACCAGAACTTATACCCAACTTTTTGCACCCTACCTTTCTTTTATTTATAAGAAGAGAAAATACAGTTTCCATCTATATAGTTCTTCTTTCTTTTCTATGGTGTTAGGCAAGTTTTAAACTATTTTAAATCATCTTAATTATAGTAAGCAGTGAAATCTCTCCGCCATCTCCTTTTCAATTCTTACAAGGCTCCTTACACAACTAGAAACACTGGTCTAATTTGATCAGATCTTGCCTAGGGCCTGCACAATAA
>NC_043001.1:123312571-123320071 GCF_006345805.1 Octopus sinensis | reverse complement strand
TTCTGATATATTTTTTTAAAGCAATTTTGTATTTCTCTGCTTTAACTTCAATAATTCATCAATATTGTTCAACGTGTGTGTGTGTGTGTGTGTGTGGTGTGTGTGTGTGTGTGTGGTGTGTGTGTGTGTGTGTGTGTGTGTGTGAAAGAACCCTAATCAATGTATGGTTTCATCTTCGTAGAATGTATTTGAACATTTGTGAGTGAAAATAGCGTAAGAATGCTACGCGCACACACACTCACACACACACACAACAAACAAACACTTACACACACAACACATAAGAACAAAAACACTCGTGTATATATTGATGTCTATGCGTATATGTATACATATACATGGATGCATATATATATATATATATATATATATATGTCAATCGGCTAATCGATGCGTATATGGTAGGCATGTATGCCTATATCTGTCTATATATGTGTGTGTGTGCGTGCTTGTGCGTACACACACACATATACACACATGTATATGCACATACAATCTACACACCATAAGTTCATGAACAGGTTCATACATACATGTTTGCACGTACATATATGCACACACATACATGCATACATATGTGCAAACATACATACGTACATACATACACATACATGCATTCATACATACATGCATACAGACGCACATACACACATACATACAAAGATACATACACACACACATACATACAAACATACACACACATACATACACACGCACATGAACACATACATACATACATGCATACATACATACATACCTACATACATACATACATACACACACATACATACATACATACATACATACATACATACATACATACATACATACATACATACATACATACATACATACATACATACATACATACGCAACCGCATGTACCCATGCATCCTCACATTAACTCTAGGGAAATCAGTAATTACCCTTCTCGTTAATCCGTCATTATTTCCTATCTCCGTTTCTCTTCCGAATCCCACCAATCCATCATTTCTTTCCCAGTACAATCCACCTTCCTCATCTCATCATCTCTTTACCATTGTGGAAAGCATGAAGATATCTTAACAAACCTACGTGTTTTGCATTCTGATTTGACTGTCTTCTTTTATCAATGTTTTTCAAATGTATTATTAGGTTTGCGTCCTAAATAAGATAAGAACGTTAGAATGAACGTTGACGACGTAATGGCGGTGATGCTGCTGTTATTGGTGGTAGTGGCAGCGGCGGCCGTGGTGGTGGTGGTGGTGGTGGTGGCATTGATGTAGGTTGAGGAGTATGCTAAGATGGTGTGGGTGAAAATGCAATCATAAATATAAATATGTATAGATGAGCGCGTGCATAAGTGTGTGGTGTGTATGTGAATGCATAGATATGTGTGTGTAGGTATCTATACCACTGTTACCGTGCATGTCTCAATGCATATATGTGAGTGTGAGTATGTATGTATATGCTTATGAATGTATGCATATGTATGTATATTTATATGTGTGTGTAGGTGTGTAGGTGAATATATATGTGTATGATTGTGTGTGTGTGTATATATATATATATATATACACAAAATATATAATACGTGAGTTATATATATATAATACACGTATATAAATAATATATATGTGTGTATATAAATAATTATATATATAGGTATATATATATATATATATAATATATATATATATATATATATACCTATGTATATACGTGTATTTTATGAACGCATTTATATAATGTGCATATGTATATGTATGTTTATATATACATATATAGATATGTATATGTGTATATGAATATATGTACATATATGTGTGTGGTTGTCTCTCTTTCTCCCCCTCTCTCTATCTCTCTTTCTGCGTGTATATATGTGTGTATATATATGTGTGTACGTAGAAAGCATTAAAAAAACAATCAATGCCCATTGATTGTTCTTCTCTATGTTGCAACATTTGTCATGATACATGTTTATAATAAACTAATGGCAGGCAGTTCAATTTCGTCGTGTGACTAATGAGGTCTCTTGCAAAAACATAATAAACGTCAAAACAAAAACACATAAAAATGCAACACCAAACTCATAACAATTTTAACATCATCTGATCAGAATTGCCTCATGAATATTAAGTAGGAAGAGAAGAGTGAGAAGGCGGGGAGGAGGGGGATGCACGTTTAATTTATTGTTTTTGGTTTATGCTACTTTTCTTTTAGTACATCTCTCACTTTCGTTCTTTCTCCCTCTTTGCCTCTCTCTCTCTCTCATTTTATCTATTTGTCTATCTATGTCTTTCATTGTATTTATCTCTTTGTCTTTCTCGTATGATAAATGAATAAGAAACAATAATGTAGAGAAAAGAAATATATATATATATGTGTGAGTGTCTGTGTTTGTTTGTGTGTGTGTGTGTATGTATGTATGTATGTATGTACATAAATATTATCAGAACTAATTGAAGAAATATAATCGGAAAAAGCCAATAGGAAAAAGGAAACAAACAGGATATACTTCTTCAGCTTTCATAAGCAGTGGATTACTTCTCAACAATGTTTACAAAGATTGAAAGGACGAAATATAGATAGATAGAATATATTAGATAGATAGATAGATAGATAGATAGATGTAGACAGACAGACAGACCAGATAGATAGATAGATAGATAGATAGGCAGACAGATACATAGTTAGCAGGAGACAGACACAGAGACATGGATGGATGATAGATGGATTAGCAGTAGATAGATATGTTACGATAAGCATTTATCCTGAGATTCATAAAAAGCCAGACTACACATATATAAGATAACGCAAGAAGAATGTTTGAGCAATATACTGAGATAACCACCCACACATATAATATATCTTTAGATATGTGTGTATCACATACATACATATATATATATATATATATATATATATATATATATATATATATATATAGTTTAACTCAAGCTTTGTAGGCTCGTAGAACGAACCTATCTCGTCAGGCATCTAGAGAAGAGTTATTAATTTATACACCTCCTAATATGCGTGCATCTTTCTTCTGTTTGTCCACTCACTCGTGTATGTGTGCTTGTATGTCTGCGCGTATGCAATTTTCAATAAAAAGTTATATATAATATATATATATATATAGAGAGAGAGAGAGAGAGAGAGAGAGAAAGAGAGAGAGAGGTGCGGTTTGGATGTCCGTCGGTTGTAACGCAGAGTATTCAGTTGTTTAGTTGTTCAATTGAATTATCTGCACATTGATTTAGCGTGTAAGTGGCTGGATATTCCATTTTAATGAAACTCTCAGATAATATGTAACAAAACTGCTCTTTAAACTACACAAACAGTTCATCCGACGGGCTTCCACGTTGTTTTCATCTACCCCCATTTCACTCGGTGAGGTTATAATAGATCCAGCAGGAGGTTTTGCGTTTGCAATACAAACTTCTTAAGCATCCGTCTGTAGATACTAACGAGATAAACCTAAAGTTTTAGTAGATTTACTAGAAAGACCATCGTCTACAGGCTTTGAATAGGTAGAGTCCAATTTCAAGATGTTTCTGTTGATCCTTTTTCTATGAATATCTAGAAATATCTCAAGCAATATGTTCTTCCGGTAGGAATGATATTATTGCTGCTGCTGCTGCTGCTGCTGCTGCTGCTGCTGCTGCTGTTGCTGCTGCTGTTGTTTTTGCCGTTGTTGTCATTGTCGTTGATGTTGTTGTTACTGTTGTTCAATTCCATGACATTATCTTTTAGACCGGCATACGGACGAAAGTGTTCTAGTCTTGACAAGCTTATTAATTTCATTTTTCACATTGCACCTAAGACTATACCATGTAAAGCGCTCTTCCTTTTTAAGATTTGAAAGACACTGGCTACTGTTTCTAGTAAAATGATTTCCCGAGTTGTTCCTGTTCACGAGTAGTGGACGTTTATTTAATGAAGCATGAACTGTAGGAATTGTCCATATTAGTAGAGGATTGATAAATATATGATGACGGTCACCACGTATTCTACTACAGAGACAAATGACCAGAAGAATAGAACGAACGGAATACATATGTGACTCTCCTTAACAGATATATATGTATATATATAGGCGGCGAGCTGGCAGAAACGTTAGCACACCGGGCGAAATGCTTAGCGGTATTGCGTCTGTCGTTGCGTTCTGAGTTCAAATTCCGCCGAGGTCGACTTTGCCTTTCATCCTTTCGGGGTCGATAAATTAAGTACCAGTTACGCACTGGGGTCGATGTAATCGACTTAATCCGTTTGTCTGTCCTTGTTTGTCCCCTCTATGTTTAGCCCCTTTGTGGGTAGTAAAGAAACATATATGTATATATATACACTGGATTATGGCTGCAATTTGAAACCAGGAAAATGTCATTCAAGTAAATCTTTGGTCGAGTCGAGGATATGAGGAAAAACAACTTTGCCCAAGGTGCCATGCAAGGAGATCAAAAACAATGAACCGGAAACAATGTATTTCCGAACAGAACTTCTTAATCACACAAACATAATTTGTAGATCTTGGCTGGAAACAATAGATTTTGTTCTAAGTTTGACCTATGAAAACCATTGTTGCGAGATGTTTACTACATAGATATACCACAGACTGATATGTTTATATTGACTTAGTATCTGATAGCTTGTAGATGTTTAGTAAATATACTAACTACTCCCTGTAGACTATGGCTAAATAAGTAAATACTAGGTCGATAGATCGATCATAATATGTCTGATGAAGGGTAAATCTTGCACATCACACCACGCGCTTTTCTCTCTGCCCCTCTCCCTCTCTCTCTTCATCTCTCCCTCTCTCTCTTCCTCTCTCTCTCTCTCTCTCTCTCTCTCGCTCCCTCTTTCACTATCGACCAATTTCCTTCAATGCAAACTTCACATTTTAAAAAACACACAATCACACACTCTTCACTCTTCATACACGCACTCATATACGCATCATCTCCACTCATCACACGCACACATAAACAATGTGTGTGTGTGTGTGTTTGTGTATTTGTGCGTATAGGTGTATGTCTACATAATATATATATATACATATATACATGTTTGTGTGCATATATGTATATATATATACAGATATATGCACATATATTTTTTTATATACACGTGTATACATGTATGTATGTATATATACATATATGTATGTGTGCATGTGTATGTATGTATATATATATATGTATATGTATGTATGTATATGTATATATACATATGTATATATATATATATATATATATCCGACACTCCGATGAAGTCCAAAACTTCGTAGTCATTGTCAGCACTCTTCCTGTAGATACGTATAAACACACACACACACACATACACACACACACACGCACACGCACACACACACACACACACACACATCTTATATAAAATCCGTTCTGCCTGTATGTCTGTGTGTGTGTCTTCTCGAATCTCGGGCATCCTCCATCCGATTGCGCTCAAATTTGATATCTAGATACCGACGGTATCAGGGAGTGTATAAGTCTTGTAAAAATTACAAAAATTGACTCCAGGTGAGAATGCGATTGGTAAAGCCGTTTTTGTCCTGCTTTTCTTCCGTCAACCTGTACATAACTACACCTTCCATTTTTTGATGTTTTTGTACTGCTTAAGGGCACGTTTCTTTCCTGCCAAGCTTACTGTTTAAACCATGTTTGTGTTCTTCCAGTCAACAGCCTTATCATTACTGGTACTTAAAATCTTCGGTTGCATATTTGTGTGAATAAAATCGTTTTTCTTTGGAATAGAAAAAAAGTCTATCTTTATTTCTTCTTTTGCTGGTGGCTCAAATTTAGGTTAAATCAGTGTTTCTCAAAGGGGAGAGCTATGGGATGGTCGGACAAGTTGTTTTGAGAAAATTTAGTTTAAATGTTTGACAACTCAGCACTATCCATGGGACGGGGGGCGTTTTGCTCGTATATATATGTACGTATGTATGTGTGTGTATTTTTGTGAGTGTGTGCGCGCGTGTGTTTGTGTGTGTGTGTAAATATTGGTTTCAAACTTTTGCACAAGGCCAGCAATTTCGGGGGAAGGGATTAAGTCGACTACACCGATTCCCAGTGCTCAGCTGGTTCTTAGTTTCTCGACCCCGAAAGGTTGAAAGGCAAAACTGACCTCGACGAGATTGAAGTCAAAACGTAAAGACGAACGAAACGCTGCTAAGAATTTTGCCCACCTTGCTATTCTGCCAATTAGCTGCCTTTATATAAGTATACAGGTGCATTATTAAAACTACTCCAGTCCTCAGCAGGTTCGACCTATGACCAAAGTTGTGGAAATCATGATTAACTCCGTCTATTTTACAGGTAGTGTGTATCTAGAAAATGTCTCTTTATTCTAAGACAATAGAATAAGACTTGAGAGTAATTTTGCTGCTATTTCTAACAGGTTAAACTATCAAGTATATGCTTCCTTGTACTAGATGAAGTAATTATTAATGGTGAAGAGTTAGTAGTCGTAGTTATGAGGCGATGTTACTGGTTGGGCTGACGCTAGTGGTTGTAATGATGATAGTGTTGATTCTGGTGATGCTCGTGCTGGTGCTGATGGCGAGAGGTACGTCAATGCTATAATCAATGCAATGGTTTTCTGTCTATTTCAGACTGTTATGGCTGGATCTGACATTTTCGGCTGTTAAAGTCAAATTTCTCTCCGTCATAAGAAAACAGACCGGCCGTGGTTTTTAGCATGTTGCTAAGGACAGGAATCTTTGTGCTATGCCGCACATTCTATTTTGCTTTTAATTCAGTTTCTATAATTAATCTTCTAATTTTTTTTGTTTTTTTTTGTTGTTGTTTTTTTGGTGGGGGGTGTTATGTTTTGTTTTCTTTTTTATCTTTTATTTCTCTTTTATCTTTTACTTGTTTCAATCATTGAACTGTGGCCATCCTGTGGCATCGCCTTGAGGGATTTAAGTCGAACAAATCGACCCCAGTACTTTTAAACCTGGTACAAGCGCTGATGGGACAAACACACACACACACACACACACATACACACACATACACACATATACACACAGAGAGGCTTCTTTCAGTTTCCATCTTCCAACCAAATCCACGCGCAAGATCTTGGTTGGCCCGACACCATAGTAGAAGATACTTGCCCAAGGTGCCACACAATGCGGTTGAATACGAAGTCACGTGGTATCTCGCTTGAACCTGTTCTTACCACACAGTCACGCCGTCGTTTTTTCTTTCTTTGGTTTTGTTTTGATTTGTTTTTCTCCTTGTAAAATTCTCTATAGCATTGTATACTAGGCTTTCATCGGCCGAGTCTTTTCCTTGCAATAGAAAGAAATATCATGCTAGAAATCTAATCTATTTTCTCGTTAGTGAAATAAAATGAAGTCCATCATGTAATCGTTATATATTTATTTTTATTTTCATTTTTATCCTTGTTTTTATGTTTTTCATTTTCTCGTTTCAACTATAATGTCCTAAATATATTTGTTATCAATTAATGGTTTTGGGCTTAAGCGCTTTTTAT
>NC_043001.1:123294985-123312471 GCF_006345805.1 Octopus sinensis | reverse complement strand
CATTTTCTCTCTTCATAAACAATTTCGTATTCGAATTTCTCCATTGCTGCAGCTAACGTTGTCCAACCCTAGGGAAATCCTGACTAACCAAACCTAAGCTCAACGTCATTACAGCTATAACTAGTTCATCTATTCTTTTCCTCTACCATACATTAGTGCATGATCCGAGGGAAATTAGTTTACTTTTTCTAGCAGTGCAAGTGATCATGTAGCGATTTGCCTCCATTTCTCCGTCGTTATACACGAAACTAATGTCAAAACATATATTGTTTAGACTACGTCTGCCTTTATTGAGAGGACCTGTAATCAAAAGTCCTACAACCGTTACCATCCCAGGAATTTCGACCATGTCTATAATTTTGTTTTTAAGTTTAACCTAAGGCCTACATTTCTCAATGTATCCTTCCTGTTTTATAACGGTAGTGTGTGATTTGAGAAAGATTTGTTTTGCTATTCTAGCAAGTGTT
This sequence comes from Octopus sinensis, assembly GCF_006345805.1. Lineage (NCBI taxonomy): Eukaryota > Metazoa > Mollusca > Cephalopoda > Octopoda > Octopodidae > Octopus > Octopus sinensis. The sequence goes on along the minus strand of NC_043001.1, from coordinate 123,312,004 downwards.
GTGGCCACACAGATGTTTTCTCTTTGACCCAAATATATCGCTCGTGACTGTTTAGTAAACTTTAAGTTATATAAACTTGTATGTTATATTCTCCTGTGGCATACTTTGTATGGCCACTGTAAGTATTCTATCCTTTATTTAGGTGAATTAAAAGACAGAATTAAGTTATCTCTGATGAGTTTTAAGAGATACGAACCTACTCAGTTCGATTCCCATTACAATTTATTTTAAAGGCCCTGGTTTAAATTCAGGACACGATTTCACAACCAGACTGTAGACGATTGACACTACAGTCGAGGTTGACGTTTGAACCCCCAGCTTCTCCATCAGAATGACCTACTTATTGAATTAATGTGTAACAGTTGCTGTACACAGATACGTGTACTTTTAACCCTTTATCTGTCCAAAACCTTTTTCATTAGTTTGTCCTAAACATCTATGCTTGTTTTCTGACTTTTAGTTAGCCCTTGCTTCACACGTTGTCTTTTCATAAATTCCAAGTTACTATGGTGATTGGAAAGAATTGGCAATATGTATCATATAAGACGCCAGGAAATATGCCCTGTGTATCAAGTTATAACACAATCCTGTGGAGGGATCTTTTCGTCCACTTGGGTCGACACAACGCTTTGGTAAAATATACTGAAGTCGAGACCTCTTCTTTGCGAAGCAAACATCCTAAACACTCCACTAAATACATTTATGAAACGTATGGATATGACTCCATATAGGTATTTGTATATTGTCTTTAAGTTCCATTATGTATGTAGTACATTGTGCATTGCCCCTGTAACCCCATCATCTTTGTACACTGTGAAACATCGCTGTATAATATATATAGTTTTCTTCAACTTCTACGTTATATGTTAAGTTACTTGACATTGCGTGTTGCTACCTATTGTGTGTCGTTTGCACGCTGTAATTGTATTCAATATTATTATGTATACTAAGCATGCTATCATTTGTACAGCATGCATTTGTATTTGCATTATATTTAGTTGCGCAATTTTTTGTGCATTTGGCATTGTTCTGTAAGTTACGTGATGCAGAAGCCATTACATCCGCGAATGTATAGTGTAGTGTATGATATATGATGTATGGCGTGGCTTACATGTTTTTATCATATTCTCCTTTTTGCTTTTTCGTTATTGATACTGTTGTATAATTATGTGTATTGACTTTGCACACTTGTGTGTATGAGCGTACGTGTTAGTGAAAAACGTATACATATATATATGGCGGTGAGCTTGCGTACACAAATAAGGAAACCTATACTTATATTCACACATTCTGTGAAAATTTAACGCAAATTATGCTGCCTGCAACCACATGAATATGCCCGTATAAAGCGAACACAGATAGTTGAACGCACAACAATATGTATTCACCAACGACTTCAACCGTTTACGAATTGTTCTCTTTATCTCTCTGTATTCACACGGTAAGTTTTTACGACTCATAACACCTTAAGTATCCCTCTACTTTCTGTATGTATATTACGTATGTATATTATGTATGTATGTATGTATGTATGTATGTATAGATGTATGTATGCACGTTCATATATCTAAATACATATGTATATGTGCATTATATGTGTGTACATATATATATACATATATATACATATATGCATGCATAAACATGTATAAACATGTATAAACATATATGTGTATAAATATGTATGTATGTATGTATGTATGCATGAATGAATGTATGATATAATATATTTGATATAATATTATATATATATATATATATATATATATATATATATATATATATATATATATATATATATATATATATAAATATCTGGGTTTGTGTGTGTTTATGTGAGTTTGTGTGCTTGCCTGTATATACACTGTTCGCAAATCAGCATTCCGGTGATTGGTGTTCATGTAATATTGTTTGATATCTATATCACCTACATATATATATACATGTGTATATGTGTGTGTGCCTATATCGATATCTATCTGCATCTATGTACCTGTGTACATTTGTATGCATCAGTTTATATAAGAGAGAGAGAGAGTGAGTAAGTGAGTGAGTGAGTGAGTGAGTGTGTATGCATGTGATTGCCTTTGTCTGATTCTGCATCTCTGCTTGCAAATGTACTTCTGACTGCGCGTCGATGTATGCGTACGACTTGACGCATGCGAATGCGTGTGTCTATGAGATCTCTTGGAAAAACGTTTAATGGAGGGATCGAAATTGAATCAATAGTTTTGCGAAGGTGTAAAGAAGATAATGAAATATAATTATTTCGAAATTCATCGCATTCAGTCCATTCATTCATGACAGCGAAACCAAATAAATAGCATTTAAGTGCAGACGTATGTTTTTATGTCTTTGTAGAGTCATAGAGGATGTGAAGTAGCTTCCATTTCTTTTTATGTTCTTCGAAATTTCCACTTTGTATGTAAGTGTGTATATGCATGTGAGGTAGGTAAGGAGAGGGTGTGAGGTGTGAGTTTTCGCGTTTTTGTGTGTGAGGGAATGTGTGTCTCTGTGTGTGTCCATGTGTTTGTGGTAGTCACCCAAACTTTCCATACTAATGTCAGTAGATGTGTGTGTATTTATATGTAAGTATGTTTGTGTATGTAGACATATGTACATATATATATATGCATACACACACACACACACACACACACACACACACATATATATATATATATATATATATATATATATATATAATATACCGTAGGGAAGCGAAATAAAATGATAAAATTAATGGACGCTTTGTATGCTTGTAGGTACTGTCATTATCTCTCTTCAACAGTTTTACCTTCGTGCAGATATAGAAACGGTTAGATAGATAGATAGATAGATAGATAGATAGATAGATAGATAGATAGATAGATAGATAGATAGATAGATAGATAGATAGATAGATAGATAGATACATACATACATACATACATACATACATACATACATACATACATACATACATACATAAATCATACATACGTACGTATATGCATACATACAAACATACATGCATGCATGAATGCATGCATACATACGAACATAATGCATACACTGTAGTTAACTAGACAGATACATATACCATACAGACAGACAGATAAATAGATAAATAGGGAAGTGAAGAGAAAGAAAAGGGGATAAAGAAAGAAAGAAAGAAAGAACGAAAGAAAGATGGACAGAGAGATAGGGGAGAGAAACAGGCAGACAGACGAAGGAGAGAAAGAAAAGAGAAAGATAGATAGATAGATAGATAATAGATAGATAGATAGATAGATAGATAGATAGATAGATAGATAGATAGATAGATAGATAGATAGATAGATAGATAGACATATAGACAGAGAGACAGGTAAATTACATATATATACTCATCTATTGTTATCGAGAAATTTAACGACTGATCTTGATTCCATAGAAAAATGTATTTCTCCGGCAGAGCTGCGATAGCCATAAATCAAACTTGTCCATAAGTAAAAGTCCACATCGATTCATAGACTTACTAATTCTGGTAGCAGCTGAGACACCATTATGTTAAAATAGTGATTTAATGAATAAATTTGTATCTATAAGTGTTTCTTGTAAGTCTACTTATGCATTTAGTGAGAGAGAAGTAGGTTGACCAAAAAAAAAAACATGGAAGCAGAGAGTTATAAAATATATATAAAAAAAAAGAAATAATATGAGTGCTTGTATGTATGTATGTATGTATGTATGCATGTATGTATGTACGTATATATGTATGTATCGTGTATGTATGTCATATATATATATATATATATATATATCACATACATAGTATATATAATGTATGTTCATACCTACATATATATATTCAGTATATATAAATATATATAATGTATATATATATATATGTATGTATATATTATGCATGTGTGTATGTGTGTGTATATAATATATATATATATATAATATGTATGTATATATATTTATATGGAATATGATCAATGTGCAGTTGGACAGATTGTGCTTCTCGTCATTACTCCATGCACGTGATAGGTAGAGCGGTAATATTTATATACATATGTGTGTGTATATATACTTAGAAGTGCATACATATATATGCATATACGTATGCATGCATATGTATGTGTACGTATTTATGCATGCAGGTATGGTTATTGGATAAACTCGTTGTAATGGGGTACTAGTAGCCAACAGTATATAAACTTAAGGCTAGAAGTAGTGTATTGTAAAAAAATATAAGCAAAGATGAAAAGTATCTGGATTACAAAATAACTAATGCACCAACTTTCTCTTGATCACAGTTTTTATGCGGCAAATTCAGTAAAGTTTCTGGATGAATTGTGTGTGTATATAATATTAGCTGTTGCGAAAAAGGAGAGAGAATTGTGTGGAGATGGGAGAAAATGGGAAATTAAAGAAGAGCACGGTTAGTATTTACAACAAAATTCATACATAGGTGAAAAAAGAAAATCAAGATATATATAAAGATATAAAGATTGTGGAAATTGATAAGAGGAAAGAAATAGAAAATGTCGACAATAGATTATATGTGTAAGAAATAAATGATAAGAAAAATAGAATAAAAGATGTTTTATCATAGTTTTGTGATTATTTGAGACTAGACTGTAAACAACGTCTGTTAGGAATATCGAGGGAAAGTTACCTTTAGTTTTTGATATCGATGTTCAGGTGGTGACTTTTTTTTATGTAAAAGAAGGGAAGTAGTTCCGGATTATACTTGAAGAGGGATTCTTGAGATAGGCTGAGCGGTTTTTTTCTTTTTGTTTTTCTTTTTTTTTTCTTTGTAAAGCGATCTTGTCAGGGTTGGCTAAAACGGAGCCACAAACTGGCAAAATAATTTTCGGTTTAATTTCAAGGTTCCAATTTTTTTTTTTTAACTGGAAAACACTACCTTCACATATTCCTTTCTTCCATTTTCCTGTCAACTCTTCGTCGTTTTCTCTCTTCATAAACAATTTCGTATTCGAATTCTTCTATTGCTGCTGTTGTCGTTGTCCAACCCCGTTGCGTTAATTCAGACCTAGCATATTAATTCATATTTGAATAGACTAAAAGGACACAACTCTTTTGGGGGTTTTTTCATTCCATTTCTTTCTTTTACTATCCTCTCGGCCTTTCACGTGTTTTCTCAAAGATCAATATCATTTCTTGGTTTTTGTCAAAGACGAGCGCTCTTTCTCGGTTTTTTCTTCCTTTTGTTTTCAAAAAATGTCTTACCATGTTGTATATTTGAATTCGAAGGACTGTATATTTGAATCTAAACTTGTGTTTTACATCATGAAAATAACAGTAACTCGAATTTGAATTCTCTGTATATCAACGCACATATGTAATATATATATATATATATATATATTTAATATGCTGGCCATTGATAATATTTTTTCGAATTTTTTTTTCCTATATTAGATATATATATATATATATATATATTTAATATAGGAAAAAAAAATTCGAAAAAATTTTATCAAATTGCCAGCATATTAAAAAAATACCTTTAAAGGTTAAATTTCATAAACAACTTATAAACAAGGGCAAAAGAAAAAATTCTAATGCCAAATATGCCGAAATATAGATTTATTCGTCAATAACCATATAGTTTGTCACTATAAGCACGTGTCTCGAAAGCAAGCCGATAGAAATTTCTAAAAATATTTCGTTATTATCGGATCAGTCCCAATTTAGAATTTTCTCGTCATCAGCGATAAATACGATAAATACGATAAATACGATAAGGAAATAAATGAGATACTTACTTGCACCCATAAGTTGTATATATATATATATATATATATATATATATATATATATATATAATATATATTATATATAATATATATATGCATATATATATATATATGAGCACGTGTAGGTCGTCGACTGCCTGTCACTGTTTCTCATTAAGTCACTTTCAAGCATAGTTGCGTTGAATAAAGATATTATTGAAAAATATAAATCCGTCATACGACCAGATCGACTTACAACCTATCAATCGAAACGGAACTCGGTCGTAAATCGAGAAGGTGTGTATATATATATATATATATATAATATATATATATATATATATATAATATATTATATATATATATAATATATATATATATATATATATGTACATACTACCAGCAGAACCGAACTGCATTCAACTGATTAACTACTATGCCAACTCTTCATATACACCGTCCAAATCAGAGAAGCCAGTTCACACAGCCGTTTTGCTGAAGATTTCTAAAGGGGGCTTATCCCCTAAATATTGAAATACAAGGTAGAAATACAAATCATCGACTTGCAAAATTTCTTATAACCTGCATTTTTATATATATTTTTAACCAAATACGTATACACTGTTATTTATTGCCTTATCTGCTTCGAGATTCTCCATTCCGAAAAAGAATGTATGTGTGTGTGTGTGTTTGTGTGTGTGTGTGTTTGTGTGTGTGTGTGTGTGTACATATATACATGCATAAGCATATATATATATATATATATACACACACACAACATACACATCTCCATAGTCACCTCTGTACGTGTGTGTATGTATATATATATATGCGTGTGTGTGTGTGTGTGTGTATGTATATGCACGTGTGTGTGTGTGTGTGTGTGTGTGTGTGTTTATGGGAGATGTAGGTTCGGTGATCATAAATTTGGGAACATTACCTTTACTCAAGAATCAAGCAGGTACATTTGGATTAAATTGATTATTTCCAAGCGCAGCGTTATTGCCATTATAATTAATAATTTCCTTATTATCAATGGTTCGTTAAGCACATTAAGAGTTTTCCACTCTTAGATGCGAAATAATTAGATAGTATCTCATACAAGCAAAACATGCATCAAAATACTCAAGGTTTGCAAATACTGTGTGAGAACGTCTTAACATTTATTTACAGATCCAAGTATTGCCTTTTATGTAATTATTATTTATTTTATGAAACATGTTTGATATGCATCAGAGTAGGTGATCTGTCATCAGTGCACAAAAGTGGTTGTCAATCTTTCGAACTGTATGTCGGTTCAAGTGGTGGTGGCGGCGATGGTGGTAGTGGTGGTGGGGGTGATGGTGGTAGATATATTCTACTCTAGGCACAAGGCCCGAAATTTTTGGGGAGTGGGGGCCAGTCGATTAGATAGACCCCAGTATGCAACTGGTCAGCTTGTACTTAATTTATCGACTCCGAAAGGATGAAAGAATTTGAACTCAGAATACTGCTAAGCATTTCGCCTGGGGTGCTAACGTTTCTTATTTCTTTATTGCCCACAAGGGGCTAAACACAGAAGGGACAAACAAGGATAGACAAAGGTATTAAGTCGATGACATCGACCCCAGTGCGTAACTGGTACTTAATTTATCGACCCTGAAAGGATGAAAGGCAATGTCGACCTCGGCGGAATTTGAACTCAGAACGTAACGGCAGACGAAATACCTATTTCTTTATTACCCACAAGGGGCTAAACACAGAGGAGACAAACAAGGACAGACATAGGTATTAAGTCGATTACATCGACCCCAGTGCGTAACTGGTACTTAATTTATCGACCTCGAAAGGATGAAAGGCAATGTCGACCTCGGCGGAATTTGAACTCAGAACGTAACGGCAGACGAAATACCGCTAAGCATTTCGCCCGGCGTGCTAACGTTACTGCCAGCTCGACGCCTTGATAGTGCTAGATATATGTGGTGGCGATGGTGCTACTAGTGTTAGAGCTTGCGGTGCTTGTGGTGGTAGCGCTTGCGCCGGTGGTTGTGGTAGTGGTGTTTGTACTGATGGTGGTGTTACTGGTTGTGATGGCATTGACGTTATCAAAGAAGCTTGAGAGGCGGTTGGATGGAACCTACACTCGCCTCCTTATGAGAGCTCAAAATCTCTCGTGGAGGCGCCATCCAACCAAAATGCAAATATATGGGAAATTACCACCTGTGTCATCTCTTGTGAAAGGTAGGAGAGTCCAGTTTGCTGGACATTGTTGTAGAGCTGAAAAAGAAGTAATTTCTACTCTTCTCCTCTGGAAGCCATCTACTCGCAACACCAGAGGGCGCACACTCTCCTACCCTGATGTAATCTCCAGGGATACAGGCATCCAGCAACAGGACCTCCGTAATGCTATGATGGGCCGTGAAGTCTGGCGTAACATAGTAAATTCCATTGTCTCGACCACGGTCGAACAATGATGAATGATGATGATTGACGTTGGTGTTGGTGTTGTTGGTGATGAAGGCTGAAATGACAGACCGGGGAACTAACCTAAGTTCGCTTCGGAAATGCGTTCGGAAATCAATAGGACGGAATGTAGCCGAATACTCAATCCGATGGTCTATAAATAGTATACATAAGTATACATAAGTATAAAAACGTCAAAAATTACTTTAGTAACCATCATTACTTCACTATCATCATCCGCGTCACCACCACCACAACCATCACCATCTTCATCATCATCATCATCATCATCATCAGTTTCACCGTCAACTTAGCCATCGTCATAATCATCATTATCTTTGAGGAGGAGAACCCCTTCGGTCATGAATGAAAGTTACCCTCCCAGGCACAAGTCAGGGCAAGGTTTGTTTGTGGAGGGCAAGCAGTCGCCCATGCATACCAGCCTCTCCTCTCCACACCAGTGATGTTATCCAAGGGAAAGGCAAAGGCCGATACAGCTTGGCACCAGTGATGTCGCAACTCATTTCTACAGCTGAGTTAACTGGAGAAACGTAAAATAAATTGTCTTGCTCAAGAACACAACACACAGCCCAGTCCGGGAATTGAACTCACAACCTCACGATCATAAGCTCGACACTCTAACCAGTGAGCCATAGCATCATAAATAATTAAGACGGTGAGCTGGCAAAATCGTTTAGCACGCCGGACAAAATGCTTCACAATATTTCTTCACGGCTTTGCGCTCTGAGTTCAAATTTCGCCGTGGCAGCTTTGACTCTCATCTTTTCACGTACCAGTTAAGTATTGAGGGATGGATGTAATAGAATAACTCACTCTCAAAACTGCTGGCTTTATGCCAAAATTAGAAACAATTATCATCACCATCACCATCATCATAACTACCGCATCTTCGTCGTCATCATCATTTTCGTGGTCGTTATCGTCGTCGTCGTCGTCGTCATCATTGTTTCCTAAATAGTAGACACTCATGGCAAAGCAGAGTTCTTTTTTCGTTTCCTTATTTTTTTGTTTTTTCTTTGTTTATTTTTATTTTTAGTTTTAGAGGGTGCTTTGTATGTTCTTCTATTCCCCGTAATGGTAAAATAATCATTATATATTATTATTATCATTATTATTATTATTATTATTATTATTATTAGTAGTAGTAGTAGTAGTGGTAGTAGTAGTAGTTAGTAGTAGTAGTAGTAGTAGTAGTAGTAGTAGTAGTAGTACTTAGCCAGAGGAGAAATTTAACTTAAATAATGATGGGAAAAGTGAAATAAAACCAGTGAGAAAGAGAAAGAGAGAGACAGAGAAAAAACGTCAAAGACAGACATAAAATCTTTGAGAAGTGGAAGGTGGTCATGCAGAGAAAAGTAGATAATTTGATAAAGCCACTTCTAATCTTAAACTGGGCCTCGGCAAAATACTATCACCATCATTATCACCATTATCATCATCATCATACTTGTCGTCGTTGACGTCATCATAGTCATCATCATTATCCTCATCACCATCATCATCATCATCATCATCATCATCATCATCATCACCGTCGTCGTCGTCGTCGGCATCTTCGTCTTTATTGTCCGTCGTCAGCATACCATCATTACCGTCTCCAGTACAAGCGTCTGGCCATCATCATAATTATCATTATTATCGTTACATAAGACGTTATTGTGATCGTCACTAATGTTGCTACAATCAGTCAGTACCACAATTACTATCAACGTCCACATCATCATTGTCGTAGTAGTGGGCATCATCATCATCATCATCATTACCATCATCGTTATCGACTTCATCATGACTATTGTCGTCATCACCACACATCACCATCATCATCATCATCATCATCATCCTTATCTTCCCCATCAATGACACTACCACCGCCGCCGCCTCTACAACCGACATTAGATCATCATCATCATCATCGTCGTCGTCGTCATCATCAAACTCATCATCATCATCATCACCACCACCATCTCCACCAACTAATTTTATCATTATTCATTATTTTATGGTTACATGTTAGTGATACTATTAGACAGAAGTCGCCAGTCGTTGAAAAAAAATATAGTATAAATCTATAATAAATGATAGGAAAGTCTATATCTGCAGGCTAAGATGGTTAACTAACAGTTAACCCATCAACTGATGGTTCCTACTTTAAGCAGTATCATTTCGTTATCACTTGTGTTGTCAACTGAATTTCCTTTCTTTTTATAATATTTTTATATTGTGTCATAGAATGTATTGCTGCTTCTTACATCCTTCAATTCCTCAATAGCTTGTTGGTTTGCGGGGAGAGTCGTCTTTTTTTTTTCATAGATTTTTTTCCGTAGATTTTTACATTTAATTTCATTTCAATACCGTTATTACTCTTTCTGTAACTCAGTTTTTTGATGAAACGAACAAGTGCTGAAAGAGAAGCATGATATTTTCGTTTAAAGTTGTCTATAGCTTGTAGCAGCAGTAAAAGTAGTAGTAGTAGTAGTAGTAGTAGTAGTAGTAGTAGTAGTAGTAGTAGTAGTAGTAGTAGTAGTAGTAAAGCAGCAGCAGTAGCAGTAGCAGCTGTACCTCTGGGTAGCTAGATCTCTTTAATATTGGCTGCATCTGTTCTGGATTTGAAGAGATTCTGCCGAACTACTTTAGATGTACAATCACTCAACAAGTATTTGGTGCAATGATTTTAAGTCCATGTGAAATTACAGAAAAAAGCCGGAATTGGTCTTATGTACCCCACATAGGCAAAACATGTATCCTACGAGATGTTTCGGCATCTATTCGGCTCTTCAGTTGGTGTTGAACAAAAGAGGGTTTCTCATTCAGAAAGAAATATAGAATAGTTGTTGACACCACGATAAGGTGATATACGAATCGCCCAGAAGCAAACAAAAAGAGAATATGTAATGTTCGAATATAAGCTCGTGGTTTATAGTGTTTATGTATGAAATACACTCGCATGACATATTACAGCAGTTTAATTTTAATTAAATTTATCTAACTAAGATCTTAAACCACAGAATAAATAGGAGTTAACAGGTAGTCAACAGGTGCGATGCCTTTAACTATGTGAATTAAAAACAAGAAGAAGGTACTCTCAAATATACCATATAAATATATATCACCAAATCTTCAAAAATACCATATATGTGGTTTGAGCCTGATGAATATGCTTGAGGTATTGCTCAAAATATGAAACTATTAGCAGCACATAGAGACATATATTGTGTATATTAAATAATATTTATCTCGCACCAGATGGAGCACATTTTTGGTGATCTTACCTTCACGAAACAGTACATTATATATATATATATATATATATATATGTATATACAGAGAGAGAGAGAGAGAGAGAGAGAGAGAGAGAGAGAGAGATAGATAGATAGATAGATAGATAGATAGATAGATAGATAGATAGATAGATAGATAGATAGATAGATAGATAGATAGATAGATAGATAGATAGATAGATAAATATATAGATAGATAGATACATACATACATACATACATACATACATACATACATACATACATATATATTTTGAAAGGAATTCTACACTACATACGCATTTCATGTATATACATATGAGTATCTGCGTGTATAAGTGCGTGGATGTGTGAGTATGTACACATACACACGCAACGCAAAAAGACAAATGCGCAGCTACGCTTACTGTTTGCCCAGATTTGATCTTTGTGTTAGGAAATAATAAGGAATAAAAGAGATTTATTTTTAAAAGTGCTTCCCGTGCTTCTATAAATGGTTGGCCAGATTAACCTCGCTTAAGACCTTGCCGAATTTATATGCCTACACACGAAATTCGACAATATGGCAGAAAGTTAAGAAGTCAAGACTTCTTTACCACTTTGGTGTCACTGCTGAAAGCGTTTTATACCTAGCAACACAACAAATCAACAACAATAACAAAATGATTACCAATAATAACAAAACAACTAAAAATTCCCATAATTTCTTTGCAGCAAAATCACGTGAAGCGGAAGTGATCTATTTCACCGATTGTCATAACAATCTCCGATTGTTAACAAGTGGATATTTTTTCTGTATATTATTATACCCTCTTTCTTATTCGTTTATATTTGGTTTTCATTTTTGTTTTGCTTTGTGTTGGGTATATCTATTTATTTCTATTTTTATTTGGCGTGGAGGGGTGCGCTTTTTTTTATATTTCCACCTCTTCCAATATTTCATTGAATAAATGAGTGTTTGACAGAAATAAAAATATATTTAATAGAAAGCTAGTTCAAATTTTTGTTCATCGATCTCGATCTTGAAGATATGACTTTCATTTATCACGCTATCTTATCTATCTAGCATAGTCCTAACATATACCTACATATATATATATATATATATATATATATATATATATATATATATGTAGATATATATATATATGTAGTATATATATATATATATATATATATATATACGATATGTTTGTATGTATGTATGTATGTATGTATGTAATATATAAATATATACAAATAAACCTACACACACAAAAATTCATAACAATTCAGTTATGCTTCATTATTGAATATATGATTTCATATGTATATATGTGTGTACATACAGAAAGAAAAAGATAGATACATACATACATACATACATACATACCATTTATTTATGTATATGCATATTTATTTATGTGTATAGATTTATATATTTATATATATATTTATTTAAGTGGCTGTGTGGTAAGTAGCTTGTTTACCAACCACATGGTTCCGGGTTCAGTCCCACTGCGTGGCACCTTGGGCAAGTGTCTTCTACTATAACCTCGGGCTGACCAAAGCCTTGTGAGTGGATTTGAAAGACGGAAACTGAAAGAAGCCCGTCGTATATATGTATATGTATATATATATATGTGAGTGTGTTTTCGCGTGTTTGTCGCGCCAACATCGCTTGACAACCGATGCTGGTGTGTTTACGTCCCCGTCCATTAGCGGTTCGGCAAAAGAGATCGATAGAATAAGTACTAGGCTTACAAAGAATAATTCCTGGGATCGATTTGCTCGACTAAAGGCGGTGCTCCAGCATGGCCGCAGTCACATAACAGAAACAAGTAAAAGAGTAAAAGAGTATATGTATAGAGAGAGAGAGAGAGAGAGAGAGTGTGAGAGAATGCATAATCCAATGGTTTTATATATATATACACTCACACACAAACACAGACACAGACACACACACACACACACACACACACACACACACACCACAATTTAATAGTTACAAAGTTCTTCGCTTCGCAACTGCGATGTTTCGTGTTCGTTCCAACTCTGTGTCATCTTAAGCAAATGGCATTTTCAATACTTTCGAGTAACTCATACATTGCGAGTGAAACTGAATAGATGGAAACAATACGGAAACCGCTCGGTGGATTGTACCGGTAAATCAAAATTTCTGTACTAACACACACTCTGTGATGCTGATTCTGCCTGAAAATTAAGGGTGCATGAGTTTCCGGATCCCACGGCCACTTACACGCTGTTTCAGGAGCAGATAATTCATTTTATCGAGCAATGGGATCCTCATCGTGAACCATCCATATATATTTGTACATACTCGTGCTTGCAGGCCCATTAGGCTGGAGCTTTATTCCAGCTTCATTTGTTTCTACTTGGCTGAAAATTCACGAATTCTCCCGGACGAGACCTCGGTCTGTCACATGATTAGCCACCAACACCACTACGATCACTCATCTTGGCACTAATACTATTTTTCAAGAGGATGCACAAATGCATCATTAAATGGAGTGCTTTGATCAAGGACACAACATGCCATCCGGTCCAGGATATCTAAACCCACACACACACGCACACACTTAATGGCCTTTAGCCCTAAACCCCTAACCGCAATGCTTGTTGAGAGCAGTCAAGGCCATATGTGAGTACCTCCGATGTCTAAAAATGGATTCAAATTTTGGCACAAGGCCAGCAATTTTGAGGGAGAAAGTCAGTCGATTACATTGATTCCAGTGTTCAACTGATACTTGTTGCACCCAAAAAGATGAAAGGTAAAGTTGACCTCGGCGAAATTTGAGCTCAGAACACAAAGACGGACGAAATACCGCCAATCATTTTGCCCGGAGTGCTAACGATTCTGCCAACTCACCGCCTTTTGTTTTTCTAACAATCCTTTATACTAAAGACACAAGGCCTGAAAATTGGGATGGAGGAGGGGCTAAGTCGAGTACATAGACTTCAGTGCTATAGTGGTACTTATTTCATCGACCCCGAAAGGGTGAAAGGCATTTTTCCGGCATGCTAACGACTCCGCCAAGTCGCTGCCTTTCCTATGTCTAATAATGAGCATCATACACCAAAACATATCACAGGCACAAACTGGAGTACATAAAGCAACGTATATAAACGCAATTTGACGCATCAAACCACCCGCGGCTATGGCTGAGGTCTTCTAGGGAGCCATCACTCTCAAAGTGTCTTGAGTATTTCTATGTCCCTACGAACTATTGCACAAAAGCCCTTGAACGACGCTAATTATCTACGTCTTTTTGACAAGTTTTGCATTTTGTTCTTTGCATTGATATTTATCAATCCTTCTCACCAGACAAAGCCTGTTAGAGGTGTCAGTTTTGTAAGTGATGACCCGGTGTCATAGAAAGAGTACAGAAGCCTATAACACACACACGCACACACACATTCATACTTATATATATACATGTGTGTGCATATTTGTAGAAAGAGAGTGATGTGAGACAGAGAAAAAGACAGACAGACAGACAGACAGACAGATAGATATATAGATAGATAGATAGATAGATAGATAGATATAGATAGATAGATAGATAGATAGATAGATAGATAGACTGATTAGATTACATAAATTATATATTGCAAAATATAAGTAAACTGCATAATGATGGAATGATAGTGAGAAAGAGAAAGAACAAGAAGTGGAGGCAAAAATCGCTTAATAATGTGGTTTGTCAGTTTTAATCTCGCCTTCTGTACAAAAACGAAACATCTGTGTTTTAACATTAATAACAGAAATTCTATTTTCTCTTGACTTCTCAAATGACCTTCATAATTGTTCAAATTTTTTTTCCTTCGTGCCAGAGATATGATGTTTCGTTTCTAAAGAAGTTGCATTTCTCTCCAAGATGCGATTTATAAAATAGAGCATAAAAGCGTGCGTTTCTTCTATTAACAGCTCTGTTATAATGGGGTCACAAATTTATAAGCGCAAGGGGAATAAGATTAACTGATATGCATGCTTTACTCAGCCTTTATCAAATGAAATATTATTTAAGCCTTTTTTTTTAACCTTCCGAAATCACAGCGGTTTCAGTTGCTTGAAGTTAATAAGATATTAGACTACGGGGTGAAAGATCAAATCCAGTTGATGATATTATGGATAAATTTGAGCTCAGAACATAAAAACGGACGAAATACTGCCAAGCATTTTGCCTGGAGTGCTGACGATTCTGCCAACTCACCGCCTTTCCTTTTTCTAACAATCCTTTATAGGCGCAGGAGTGGCTGTGTGGTGAGTAGCTTACTAACCAACCACATGGTTCCGGGTTCAGTCCCACTGCGTGGCATCTTGGGCAAGTATCTTCTGCTATAGCCCCGGGCCGACCAATGCCTTGTGAGTGGATTTGTGTGTCTGTGTTTGTCCCCCTAGCATTGCTTGACAACCGATGCTGGTGTGTCTACGTCCCCGCCACCTAGCGGTTCGGCAAAAGGGACCGATAGAATAAGTACTGGGCTTACAAAGAATAAGTTCCGGGGTCGATTTGATCGACTAAAGGCGGTGCTCCAGCATGGCCGCAGTCAAATGACTGAAACAAGTATAAGAGTAAAAGAGTAAAGAGTAAATCTTCCGTGGTTGTGTCGATAGGCGCATGCGTGACTGTGTGATGAGAATTTCACTTTCAAACCACTTAGCTCTAGTTTTAATCCTCCTTCGTAGAACCTTGGGCAAGTGTCTTCTACTGTCGTCTCCGGCCGACCAATGACTTCTCAGCGGATTTGGTAGACGGTAACTGAAAGAAGGCGGCGAGCTGGCAGAAGCGTTAGCACACCGGGCAAAATGCTTTGCGGTACTTCGTCTGCAGTTACGTTGTGAGTTCAAATTCCGCCGAGGTCGACTTTGCCTTTCACCCTTCGGGGTCGATAAATTAAGTACCAGTTACGCACTGGGGTCGATGTAATCGACATAATACCTATGTTTAGCCCCTTGTGGGTAATAAAGAAATAGGTAACTGAAAGAAGCCCATATATGTGTGTATGAGTGTGTGTGTTGATGTGTGTTTGTGAGTGTTTTTTCTGCTTGACCCTACCACCGCTTGACAATGTGTTGGTTTATTTATGTTCCCGTAACGAAGCGGTTCGGCAAGAGAAAACGATGAAATTAGTACCAGGTTTTAAAATAAGTACTGGAGTCGATACGTGTGACTAAAACCTATCAGCCCCAACATGGTCGCAGTCCAATGTCTGAGACAAGCAAAAGTAAAAGTAAAAAAACTGCCTTATCTCTTGATCTGCAATGATTGCTAAGAACGTCACTTTCCTTCTTCAAGTTATTGAATATTGGAATGTTTGGTTTTAACAGTGTTAACGGTTGTAGGCCTGGTTACGTAGTGGATAAGTTCATTTTGCAACTTCTTAGTTTCCAGTTAAGTCTCAAAGCGTGGCGCTTTTAGCAAGTGTCTTTTACTATAGCTTCCGGTTAACCAATGCCAATGAGTGGAATTTAATTGATGAAAACTGTGCAGAAAGCGAAAAATAAATACACACCACACACACACACACACACACACACACACACAGAGGAACATATGAATATA
>NC_043001.1:123284985-123289985 GCF_006345805.1 Octopus sinensis | reverse complement strand
GTTTGATCATCTAAGGGTCGATGGAAAGATACGGTGGGTCAGGTCTTGTATACCTGCTTATATCATACATGAACAAGCATATAACAGACTCTACTTACTTTCGTAACATGGCTGGGCGGAGCATTTTAAAGGTTTTTTGGTGTGTGTGTGTGTGTGTGTGTGTGTGTGTGTGTACTTTCTTTTTCAATGTTTCGACAAGCAGAAAAGTACTCGATCAGCTGAGAGAGCAAGGATAATCTTACAATAAAAATCACAAATCTTGTAAATACAACTACCCAGGCTTTCTTGGTCGAATTAATAATTTATTCCGCCATTCATACATAAATATATATATAAACATACATAAAGAGATAGACTAACAGATCGGTACATACAAACAAGCATACATACATACATACATACATACATACATACATACATACTTACATACATACATACATACTTACATACATACATACACAGAGTTACATACATACATACATACATACATACATACATACATACATACATACATACATACATACATACATACATACATACATACATACTTGTAAGGTGGGATGAGAAAGGATGGAAGGAGATGTGTTGCATACTGGTTGATTATATTTTGTCTTCATTAAACCGCGACTAGATTTATTAAATCCAGAATATTCAATAGTTACAATATGGTTCCTCAAACATTTAGTGTTTATTTTTGTTTATTCAATATATACATTAATAACCAAGTGAATTAAGCAATGCTTATTTATCTCAATGCCAATACTAAGGAGACAGCATAACGTTGGAGATAGTATATATAAAGAGTATATTCTTCGATATGTATACTGCCATTTTAATCAACGGATTTGCTGCGACTACCACTGCCTTTATAGATTTTTCAAGCGAGAAGGCCTCTAAGTTGTTGCTCAACTTGACAGAAATAGCAACTAAGTCTCCTTCAAATATCAAACAACTGGCTGAAATAAAGAAAGTCATATAAAATAATGTAGTCGTGTATATAAACCTATTGCATTAAAGTTTAACTGATGCTAAACAACAATGGTTCAAATTTCTTCAAAGTTGCTGACGTATTCAAATTACTCTAATATATGAAAGATTTTCATCAAGACTCGTACCACAAAATAAAGGAAACGTGTCGTATATTCAAATTTTCTCAAGTTCTTTCTATTCGAGTCTTCACAAAACTCTTGATGTACTTACTTGTATTATATCTACTTAAATGTACTTGTATTATATCTACAGTTTCAATATTGTCGTGTTCGCGTGATAAATTTCCAATTTGGTCTTATCAGTTTTCTGTTACAATGAACTCCTGTCAATGCATTTTGGAGAAAGGTCTTGTTAGGCTATTATTAGTACAAGAAGTTTTTTTCTGTCAATCGTAGCCGAATTCTTTTTCACTAAAATGTGAAGGGAAAAACACTGGAAAATATGGTGTTTATCTTTTCCTCAGTTCACAATATGGTTTCTGGCGTTATTCCTGTCGAGTTGTTGCAGCCTACGTATGACAAGGGAGGGAGAGAGGATGAAGAAGTGTGACGAGTTTGTAGTTTGAATGATATTTGTATTAGATGACATTTGATTTCACGGAATGGTAAATTCTGGCTAACATCACACGACATTGTAGTGGCCCGAGCGGTTTTTCTTATTTGCCTTTATTTTGACACGTCAAATCCTTTGATACGCACTTTGGACGTACATTGGCAGAGATTCAAGGCAGATAATTTCAAGCCGTTACCGCAAATATATCGACTGCATTTACGATTAGAGTTTACTACTCACACACTGTGATCATCATCACGACCATAACTACTATTAATGAACACTGATATTACACCTATGCTGTTGCTACTCAGGAGGAAAGTAAATAACTGCAATAAAGCAATACAACTATTATTGGTTGATGCTTTGAACTGGCCTCCATCTTTGAATTTTTTTTTTCCTTACTTTCCTTACATCCTTCTACTTCTGTTTTAGTTATCATATAACACATATTTACATACATACACACACGTACGCAATCATTTTCGTACATATCTATACTAGCCAGATCATGTGAATTCTATTGCTTTCCCCGGCATTTATAGTTACAACCAGCAACAGACATACAGCCAATTTGCTATGTAGCTAGCGACTTTGAACTACAGCTACTAATACTACTGTTATCACAGATGCTGTTTATTATTCCATTTCTATTATTATTATAATTATTATTATTATTATTATCATCATTATTATTATTATTATTATTATTATTATTATTATTTTATTATTATTATTATTATTATTATTATTATTACTGTTAAGGCGGTGAACTGACAGAATCGTTAGCACGCTGAATGAAATGCTTAGAGGTGTTTCGCCCGTCGCTACGTTCTAAGTTCAAATTCCGCCGAGGTCGACTTTGCCTTCCATCCTTTCGGGGTCGATAAATTAAGTACCAGTGAAACACTGGGGTCGATATAATCGGCTAGTCTCCTCCCGCAAAATTCAGGCCTTGTGCCTATGGTAGAAAAGATTATTATCATCATCAAAATGCTTAGCGGCATTTCGTCTGTCTTTACTTTCTGTTCAAATATTGCCGAGGCTGATTTTACCTTGCTCCCCTCTTCGGGTCGATAAAATAAGTGCCAGTTGAGCACCAGTGTCGATGTAGTCGACTAGCTCACGCCCCCAAAATTCCACGCCTTATACCTATAGTAGAAAGAATTATTGCTGTCGCTATTATTATTATTCGCAAGCTGGCAGAATTATTAGCACGCCGGGTAAAATGCATAACGATATTTCGTCTGCCGTTACGTTCTGAATTCTAATTCCGCCGAGGTCGACTTTGCCTTTCATCCTTTCGGGGTCGATGAATTAAGTTCCAGTTACGCACTGGGGTCGATATAATCGACTTAATCCGTTTGTCTGTCCTTATTTAGCCCCTTGTGGGTAGTAAAGAAATAGGGATTTCGTCCGTCCTTACGTTCTGAGTTCAAATTTCGCCGAGGTCGACTTTGCCTTTCATCTTTTTGGGGTCGATAAAATAAGTACCAGTTGAGAGCTAGGGTCAACGTATTCGACTCATACCCCTACGAAATTGCTGGCCATGTGCCAACATTTGAAACCATTTTTATTATTATTATTATTATTATTATTATTATTATTATTATTATTATTATTATTATTATTATTATTCAGTAGTTTTATTTTTATAGCGTGCTTTCACTTCACTACCGAGCGCAGCTCTGTGTGCCTTGGGTATGTGCTGTGATTTGTTGTGATGCTCTGATGGTTATTGTATGGAAAGTGTTCTGCGTAGGATGTGTGCAGTGCCTAGTAGTGCAATTTTCTGTATGTTATATGTGTTTGTAAGTCCTGGTGTTTTTGTTATGTATTTGTCTGAATATTTTTTTATCATGCCTAATGCACCTACTATGATAGGAATTGTTTCTGTTTCCAGATTCCACATTCTAGTTACCTCTATTTCCAGGTCTTTGTATTTTTTATTATTATTACTATTATTATTATTACTATTATTATTATTATTATTATTATTATTATTATTATTATTATTATTATTATTATTATTATTATTATATTATTATTATTATTATTATCATTATTATTATTATTATCATCATCATCATTCTCATCATCATCATCATCATCATCATCATCATCACCATTATTATTATTATTATTTTCTTTTTTTTTTTTATTATTACATCCTATATTAGTGATCAGTGACATTGTCTTGAGTTTTGGTGACAAACCTCCAGAAATCTCAAGAATCTTTCATAGGATTCATGCGGAAACGGGATTTCACTTTTCTGCAGGTTCACTATGCGCGTTTCAATTCCCATATCCTTCAAACTCTTAGGTAGCTGTTTATGTTTTCTGTCAGTGGCACCATTCACCACAGAAATATTTGTTGTCTTAGTCTTTCACAATCTCTTCCTGTTTCTGGCTAATATTTTTACTCAACATTTTCAATTTCGAACGTATCCACTATAATTTTATCATATGACATTGCTAAGTCTATGATCTAACCTTGTTTGCTTCTTTTGTCCTTTATAATGATATCCTCTCCTTCTCCTTCCCCTTCATTTCCTTCTTCTTCATCATCATCTTCTTCTTCGTCTTGTCAGCGTTTTGTAGATCCATAACTTCAAATTTGGATTTCTTTTGTACGAAATACGCAGTGTTGTGTCGGAATAGTTCAATAAATTCTCGTTAAAATACGTTTCAACAAAGTGTAGCTATAAAGATGTCTTTATATCTATCTAATGAAAACTTGTGTCGTAAACACCGTTTGCATAAGAACTTCACCTCTGACATCCACATATTACATTTCACATTTGATGAATGAAATTTTATTTCACCTTTTTACACCTTCCTAAATCATTGTCGACGCAGCTGACTGAAGTTGACAGGACATTAGACTACTGATCGGAAGGTCAACGGTTCGTATTCTGTTGAGAGCACTCC
The DNA here is from genome assembly GCF_006345805.1 of Octopus sinensis. Classification (NCBI taxonomy): domain Eukaryota; kingdom Metazoa; phylum Mollusca; class Cephalopoda; order Octopoda; family Octopodidae; genus Octopus; species Octopus sinensis. The sequence continues at coordinate 123,285,512 of NC_043001.1, read as the reverse complement.
GCTATGTCCTTGGCTACCAAATCATAAATAGATATCATAAGTAGATAGAGCATGCCGTTGTAAAACATTGTTTCGTTAGCTTGTGGCGTTGAATTGAAGTCCTTCTTTGAACAGCTCTGAGCTATCTCATTTTATTTATATATATTAAGGTCATAGCTGAGGGTCATGAAAGTTCCATGTTTTACTCTGTGATCACAAAGTGGCATTGATGACCACAAATGTCATTGAACAACGAAGATAGATGTTGATGTCATATTAACTTGGTCATTACCGAACAATCGCGATTACATCAAATATAAATCTATGACAAACTATGGTAATAACATTGAATATGTTCACGATCTATAATAACTCTTGAAGAAGTTGCTTAAGAATCACTTTAAATAACCAAATAAAATAAAATACAATTCGCAAGTATCATTCACAGAACACTTGGTATCTAGATTGACTAATCAGCTAAACTTGGTCTTTTATAATTCCTGCATGAGGCTCAGTGAAATACTTACATAACCATATAAACTTGGATC
>NC_043001.1:123272485-123277485 GCF_006345805.1 Octopus sinensis | reverse complement strand
TGTTTTTTTTTTCAAGGCGGCGAGCTGGCAGAATCGTTAGCACGCCGGTCGAAATGCTTAGCAGTATATCGCCCGTCGGTACATCCTGAGTTCAAATTCTGCTGAGGTCGACTTTGCTATTCGTCCTATCGGTGTCGATAAATTAAATAGCAGTGAAACTGGGGTCGCTGAAATCGACTAGTCCCCCCTAAATTTCAGGACTTGTACTTTTAGTAGAAAGGTTACTACTACTACTACTACTACTACTACTACTACAGTGTGAAGGGGCCAAATGTAAGCGTGCACGTGTAAAAAAGGGAACTAAAGGAGAAGGGCTCTTGCCCTGTTGATCAGGCACCCGTGGTTTTTGTGGGTCTTTCCACGAGGACATTAAAGCGCCCCCCACCCTATTAGGAGTTTTAATTCGTTCAATTTTAATTGTTATTTATTTTGTTTACACGCGGAAAACTCATTGTATCGTCCCGTTTTTGTCTTTTATGTTGTTACATTACCTTTAATGTTATTGTTTGTGAGGCCTTGTGGCTAATAAAAAAATAAATTATTATTATTATTATTATTATTATTATTATTATTATATTATTATTATTATTATTATATTATTATTTAGTGGGGCGGCGTGCTTGCAGAATCGTTACCGCGCTGAACAAAATGCTTAGTGGTATATATTCCGGTTCTTTACGCTCTAAGTTCAAATGCCTCCGAGGTTAACTTTGTCTATCTTTCATTCGGGGTCAATAAAATGAAGTACCAGTCAAGCACTGGTGTCGAAGTCATCAACTTGCTGTCCCCACAAAATTGTTAAGTTTTGTGCCATATATCAATGGTGACGGCTGATAATTAAACCAGATCATGCAATTTTAAAAACGATATAACTTAAGTAGAACGCATACAGCATGTATGTTTGTTTTTGTTCAAGCTAGTTCTCATAAACATGAAATATGTATATGAAGATCAAATGTGTTAGTTGCACCCAATCTTATATCTTGATGCAAAATTACTGCACGTTGCATTATTTCACAATGGCTTCGCATGTTGAATGCGTATTAAGCTTGTCTATGAAAATTCGGTAAAATTATTTACTTGAAGTGAAACGCTGTTCTGCGGGCTTTTGGGCGAACTTCTGTGACAAAGGAATAAAATCTTCCTGCTTCTCCATTATTTACTTCGTATTGGTTTTCTTCAATTGAAAGTATTGCGAGGTTCGATAGCCTTTCGTGACTTCAGGTACGGTACTACACAGATAAGTTTTCAGTCTTTTTTAAGTACAAGAAAAGACGCTCAATAAACGAGGATGAAATTAGTAAAGTTAAGATCAAATTGATTAATTGTGGAAGACCTTCATGCATTTCGTTTTCTAGCAGATATTTAAGAAACTCAAATTGGCGAAAACATTCCAAAAATACAAAGCAGTTAATTCCGACCTGAAAACTGGCAAAATCAGAAACATAAACACTAGCTATTATTTAGAAATTGGGAGGCACTCTCTAAGTCTAGTACTTCCATAGAATTCAGATTTTTTAATGACTTAATCACTTTCATTTGGACAATAACCCTTTGTACTCTGGGTACAGGGCCTGAAATTTTGGGGGAGGGGGCTAAGTCGATGACATCGACTCCAGTGATCGACCGGTACTCATATTATCGACCCCGAAAGGGTGAAAGGTAAAGTCGAACTCAGTGGAATTTGAACACAGAACACGAAGACGGGCGAAATGCCGTTAAGTATTGCGCCCGGTTTGCTAATGATTCTTCCAGCTCGCTGCCTTCATTTGGACAATGATATAATCCAGTATTTCAGAGGAAAGTTTTTTTTCTTCATGTGAAAGATTCGTTCTTTTTCTCAAAGATTACGCTTTTCTTCCACTAGTCCAAATGTCATCATATTTAGATTCCCTAATTTCTTGAACATTGTAAGGAGTTCTTTCAACATAAAAACGATATCCATAGGTTTTACTTGCAATACCTTAAAAAGATGTTCAGTAGATGGGAAAATGCAAGCGATTTCTTCTAATGAAAAAAATTAAATTGTTTTAAAACCCGCTGAAAATTATTTTATACCAATTTTCGTTTTATCATCAGAACTTTTTGGATTCTTTAGAATAGCATCAAATAGAATGTTTTATGTCTTCTAATTTCTCTCGACCAGTTGCAACCAATCGAGATGAATAGTTCCATTGTGTTGGAGCAAGATTTGGGAAGCGTTTTTCCACAAAATCATCAAGCAAAGAAGTTTACTTTGTGGTGCTGCTAAAGATGATGCTATACTACTTAATAGAGGAAACAAAAATTATTGTACTCAGGAATGTAAGAAACATCTTGGCTTCAAATACGATTAAGCTTATAAGCATAGTAGAGTCTCTTGTACTCTCTCTCTCTCTCTCTCTCTCTCTCTCTCTCTCTCTCTCTCTCTCTCTCTCTCTCTCTCTCTGACTTTTGGCTGATCACCATTAAGATCACTAGCCATGACAGCCGTCCTCGTATGAAAACCATATTTTTCTCTTTTTTTAAACAGCCAAATTCATCTAAATTCTTTCTAGCTAAATCCGAAATAGTATTTCACTAACATCAGTAAAACCAAGGAATCTTTTACAAAGTTGTCCATTTCTGTCAACGTAGCACATTACAGATGAAAATTGAGATAGGGACTTACATTAGAAGTTTCATTCATTAACAAACCGACATACATACGTTCTGTAATCTCCTTTTAAATTTAGTCCGAGAGAACAAGTACTAATTGAATAGACTAGATTGTACTAAATAACTGATGACAATCCCTTAAAAATAGTTGCACTTTTTAAATGGTTTTGCTAATTTTTTATCGAAATCAACGATCTAGAGCGTTAATTAGCGAAAATATGGTACAAGCTACCAGGTCACATTTACATGTGACATCTATGGTTTATGAATGCTTGTAGTGTGCGTAGGTGTGTATATAAATATATTGTATTTAAATGTAATGTATGTGTATATATGTATAAATGTGCGTAATGTATGCATGTGTACGTATATCTGTATGCATGTATGTATGTATGCATACATACATCTGTGTATGTAATATCAACTAGTACAAGCAACCATATTTTACCGATAGATGTCAGTTTATCCTAATCATATCCATTTATTCGCTGACATTTTAGAAATGGGTGATAGCATTCGAGTTTTAGTGGTGTCATCGTCACAGTATTATCAGCATTATTTTATGTATGTGTGTGTTTATATATATATATGTGTGTGTGTGTGTGTATGAATATATATATATATATATGTATGTATGTATGTATGTATGTATATGTATGTATGTATATGTATGTATGTATGTATGTATTTTAACACACACATATATGTATAAGTTTAGAATCATATATAAATATATACAAATATAATGAATGGTACTGGAAAAGTACCTACATGCTAGAAATAGAAGTCAAAACGACTCTAAACCACTTAAATCACTCATATGCACGTGAATTTTATTCACAAAAGGTACGCTAATATTCTACTTATGCTCGCTTCCTCACTTTCACCTTTGCATATGAGTGATTTACGTGGTTTAGAGTCGTTTTGACTTCTGTTTCTAGCTTGTTGGTACTTTTCCCGGTACTCCTCATTCTAGTGGTATATATTCATATATGATAACAGATGTATATTAATTTTTACCTCTACGGTTTTAAAGCATGCTATTCACTGATATCGTTATTATTTTATAATAACAATTTTATCCTTTATATGTGTGTGTGTGTGTGTGTGTGTGTGTGTGTGTGTGTGAATATACGCATACTGATAGATCCATTAGAACAAAAAAATGGACGTATTTTCGCAAATGCAGATATGAACTGCAAAAGCAGAAATTTGATCTACTGCATTAAATGCCCGAATTGCGAGGAACTACATATTAGAGAGACAGGGAATGCATTATCGGAACGCTCACTAGTCAACAAATCCGGAACACTAATGTTCGCCAAATTCCGTTGAGCGAACACATAGAAACATGTGATCAGAAAATGTTTCTAATTTTTCCTTTGTACAAGCTACATGGCATAAGTCAGGTTGGAACGAAGATAAAAGAAAAACGGTTAATTAAAATGTTCAAACCTGTTCTGAACGGAAATAACAACAATAATATAACAACTAGTAAATGATGTGGATTAAAAAAATATCTTTAACATATGAATATAACCAAATTACTGAAGACTCTCACCAGTTGAAATAAAAACGACTGAAACCAACTAAATTTGGTCACTCATAAAACCCATTACATGTAAACCCCAAGCAATTGGTTAAAATGATGACGGGATCTATGCCAGTAATATCGGTACGCCATTCAAACCGTGTCGTTTAAGCTGCATGCGGATTGGTCAAAACCGTATTCTAAAAATTCAGCTTGATGGAGCCTTCTAAGAGGTACAAAAAGGAAGAAATCAGTCATTTTACTACAGTTGTCATGAACTTAACTGTCTGTTAAGTACATTTTAAAATATAATGACTACTACAAACGTATAAAAGCGCTACCTGAACTTCATAAACATTACAAAATATATTTTTTAGGTTTCACACACTTCAACATTGTAAAAACTTTTTTTTAATGCCATAATAAAAAACGTGAAAATCAGACCAAGTTTTAACTTTATTCAACTGATATATTATTCAATACACATTTTCACAAATTCGAAATATATATATATATCTTTTACTCTTTTACTCTTTTACTTGTTTCAGTCATTTGACTGCGGCCATGCTGGAGCACCGCCTTTAGTCGAGCAAATCGACCCCGGGACTTATTCTTTGTAAGCCCAGTACTTATTCTATCGGTCTCTTTTGCCGAACCGCTAAGTGACGGGGACGTAAGCACACCAGCATTGGTTGTCAAGCAATGCTAGGGGGACAAACACAGACACACAAACACACACACACATACATACATATATATACATATATATGACAGGCTTCTTTCAGTTTCCGTCTACCAAATCCTCTCACAAGGCATTGGTCGGCCCGGGGCT
>NC_043001.1:123247485-123267485 GCF_006345805.1 Octopus sinensis | reverse complement strand
GATGACTCATCGTAGACATTTTTAGAGAGTTACTTCCCTTTATTTAAAAAATATGCATTAAAATGGAAAAAAAAATGATGGTAAATTATTTTTTAAATCGTAGACTCATCGTAGACTCATCGTAGACGCGCGATAATACCCAGAAGGGCTCGATATGAATCACGACTATAAGATACCCGGTTTTGGTTAAACTGCATTGCAAAATGTGGGAGTAGTTAGGAATCTAAATCGGAGTAGACAGACACACAACCTTTCTTTTTTATATAAAGATATTTGCGTGTGCGCGCGCGCGTGTGTGTATTAGTGGTGTGCACATGTGTGTGTGTAAAACAAAAAGATAAACTGCTTTTAGAAGTTTTATCATGGGCAAAAGAAATAAAATATTTACATTTTTATCAAAATATACTACCGGTTTCCATCGTTTTATCAAAATATGCTACCGGTTTTATAAGACTACTTAGTCATACTACAAGAGAATGGAATATAATTTTTTAAAAAATAGAAATAAATTAATTATTCATAATATTAGCTGTGGAAGTTCACATGGTTTTCTTACGAAGTTTACATGTTGCTGGTAGTTGGTTTCCCTCTCATGGCTCCTGGGTCGTCGTAGTCGTCCTCGATATAGTAGTAGTAGTAGTAGTAGTGGTGGTGGTGATGGTGGTGGTGGTAGTAGTAGTAGTAGTAGTAGTAGTAGTAGTAGTGGTGGTGGTGGTGGTGGTGGTGGTAGTAGTAGTAGTAGTAGGAAGAGGAGGAGGAGGAGAAACATTTAAACATTTGCATTTGTCCTTTACTCCTTACTTAGAATGTTGTCATTAAGAATTGACTATTAGTAGCGATTGTGTGTGTGCATGTGTGTGTGTGTGTGTGTATCTGTGTCTGTGTATTATACTATATATTACAGTAGTGTATTTGTAACTGCATCCTAGGTTCACAGTGATACAACAAACACGGTATTAAAAAAGAACTTAATATATGGCTGTAGGTCCAAGTTTCTATATCATCTGTAACTTAAACATTCTTAAGACAGGGGTCGCTGATGGAAAAATTACACCTCGTATTAAGGTTCAATAACATACAGCGTTTTTCTTACTTCCACTTTGTCTTACGCCTGTGATATGCCCAGATCTTTAAAAGAATAAGGAAAAAATAATTCAATTTTGGTCGCTTCTCATATATTAATTCAAGCCACTTTGTATCAAGTTACTCTGAGATTCACGTCCAGAATCGATCCTCGAACAATGATGATTGATGGTGAGAGCTTCGCTCGGTCGGATGATAGGGTGGTAATATATTCCTCTGAAATTAAAAACAAAATTTTTAACACTATATAAAGCTTTTAATATAGTTCTGGCTCTGTAATGTTTTTTTTTTTTATTTCTGGGAGAACTAAGAACAACAATTCATACTAACAATTCAGAACCAAATTGAGAGTAAGAATTCAAAGAATTTAATCCGATTATCAAATTTTAATTTTGATTTTGTATTGTTCTGGTAATCTTTCGTTTTATTGTTTTCACTTTCTTGTTTCTTTCTTTCCGTTGTATTTTGTCCATTAATTATTAAAATACACGTTAAACAATAATAGATTAAAATTACTTACTGATTTGATTAAACCGCTCTGAAATAATTCCTTGGAAGCTAAATAACGTAGCGAAGTAAATGTTGTTGGAAAAGACAATGAGTATGTTTTTCAAAGACTGAAATGCCCGACATATTCTTTGATATTAATATAAAGAGAACTAGCATGAAAATCAAAGGGAAAGGCCCCGAAAGTGTGTAGTAGTAGTAGTAGTAGTAGTAGTAGTAGTAGTTAGTAGTAGTAGTAGTAGTAGTAGTAGTAGTAGTAGTAGTAGTAGTAGTAGTGATTTTTCTATTTGCCACAGGGTCATAGACGTGGGTGTGGGCCATTATAAGAATAGTTTACAATTTGTGAGGGCGTTTACATAAAGATGGAGGGAAAGAAAGGGAAGTAGTAGGTGTAGTAGTAGTAGTAGTTGGTAGAAGAATAATTAGGTGGGGATAAGAGAGTGGAGGGGGAAACAGTGTAAAGAAATTCTTTCAAACGTGTATCAAGGAATAATTATTTTGTTGTTATCTCTGAGAAAAATGGAATTCACGTGTTTGTTAAGATAAATAAAAAAAAACAATATGAAGTAGTAACAGTAATTTTGGGGTGATGGGCGAGGAGGGATTCGATTCTTTTCTTTTTCACTTTAAAAAGTAATACCAGTTGTTATAATATTAATAATAATGATAAATTCACTCTCAACAACAACAACAACAACAACAACAACAATAATAATAATAATAATAATAATAATAGTTCATAACTACAAAAACAATAATAATGATGATGATGATGATGATAGTAGTGAGTAGGAAGAGGAGTAGGAGGGTGATGATTTCAACGTTATAATAGTAATGTAATTTTGTTGTTACCTTTATAATAATCATCATCATCATTATCATCAACACCATCATAATCATCAACATCATCATCATTATCATCATCATTATCATCATCAACATCATGAAGAGGGTGTTTTCTGGAAGAAAACAAAGACGCATTCCTTCATAGTGCTAATGGAAAATAAATCCCATAATAATAGGGTGATGTTATTTGTTTCTTTATTTTTATTTCATTTTGCTACCATATTTTATTTTATTCTATCTTATTTTATTGTGTTCAAATGGAGAAGAAATAACAAACAATTACTATTGTTTTCAAAAGTCATAATCAATAACGGTACGTGAGCACTTATAGAACACACCTACAAACACTCGCTACTCACTCACACATGCGTATATATACGCACATACATACACAAGCATGTGTGTGGCTGTGCATATGTGTGCTTATATAACGTAATATAATTATATCCATATATATATTTGTGAATGTGTGTGTGTCTATGTGTGTGTTTTTGTGAACGTATGTATGTATGTGAATATTAATGCGTCACTATATTTCGAAATTTGTGAGTGTATGTGTGTATACATGCATATATATATATATATATATATATATATATATATATGTATATATATATATACATACATATATATATATGTATATGTATATATATATATGTATATATATATATATACCTACTTGTGTGTAGATGATTTATATATATATATGTTTATCTCTATGCATATATATATATATATATATATATATATATATATATATATATATATATATATATATATATATTATGTATTATGTATGTAAGTATACGTACATACATATATACGCACACATAATGAACACTAAACTGAAAATTGTGACATAAAAAACTGCATAAATTCATGCATACATTCTTGCATACTTACATACATGTACACATGTATGCATGTATCTATACGTACACACGTGTGCGCGCGCGCACGCACACACATACACAACACTCCTGTAACAACATGCACATACCATACATACGTACATACATACTCGTGTGCATCCTCATATATATACATCCGCTTTCACATACCTGCATACAAATGCGAATACACACATATATTATCACACGCACGCACAGCAATTCCTAATATATCTCATTTAAGTAAGCTTGTTTACTTAACATAATTCTTTTATAACAATTATATATGTTTGAAATTTGGAAACCTGCTTACTTAATTTTTTTATTGCTCTTTTTGGTTTTATCTACCTTCCTTATTTGTCTCGTAAACACGACAGCTCTGCGAACCACCATCGCCGCCATTTTGTTTTTTCTGTTATTTTCGTTTTCACGTTGAGTTAGTTACCAACTTATTCTTCCTCGTTAATATTATACACATTCTATTCTGCTACTACTTATTGTTACAGTTGCTTTTCTTATGTGTAACATCCGGATACAGTATCCAGATAATAAGAATAACATTTATTCATTAAATAATATCTAATCGGTGTAGGGAGAAAAGAGGGAGAATTTTAAAGTACTGATGAGAGAATTATTAAGTTAAGTTACAATTTTGTCACAAATAGATGTGAAAATTATTATGTTTGAAAATATATGTCATTGACGGTAATTTTTCAGAGATGTGATCAGCATGAAAAACAATTAAATTATAGTTGACATATTTAATATGGTGAGCACAAAGAATGTAATTAAAAATAATTAAGCAGTGATGGAAGGACATTAGCTCAGTGACAAATATGATTGTAATTCATTTCAGCAAGAACAAGAGAAAACTCCGCTCATGTTTCACTCTTACTATATATCTTCTGCAAGGTTTTGACTTCACCTTTCTGATAAGAGAATTACTAAGATACATAATATTGTGCACTATACGTGCAAGCGTGAAAATTTATCATAGTTAAAATAATATTAATAGTAAACTCGTAAGTTTTTACCGTTCTTTTGTCGTTGAGATAGGACTTCGCGACATTTCAGACAAAATACTTCTTCAAAGAGAGATCGAAATAGTTTCTTACTTTTTTTATATGTTTCTGTTTTTAGTCCTTGGTCCATAGGAATTTTGGACAAAGTGGAGAATGCTAGTAAGTGATTGAGAGTTAGTTGTCAAACATGAAATCCGCATGAAAACCATAAGCTGGTTTAATATTAACTTATCTAATGTAAATAAGTACAAAAATCTAATTAGTACTTATGCGTATGGGAACAGACTACATTAGCTCAATTGTTTTCAAATACCTGCTCGTGGATAATCGATTTATATCTACTCAAACGTTCTGTTTTTGCTTGTTTTTTTACTTGAGCAGTAAATTAAATACTACGTGCTTCAGATCATCGTCGTTGTCGTCACTGTTACGTACATTAGTCTATCTAACTGCAAAAATATCTCTTATTATCTGTCATCTTTTAAGTGCCGTTAAAAAGAAACAAAGCTGTGCTTCAATTCCGTATGTTTTAGTTGTTGACGTTGCTCTTTTACTCTACTGACACTCCTTATCGAACTATCATCAATTGTATTCTAGAGATGGTTATACCATTACTGTTTTGCAAATACTGTAACTTGTACTTGGACTACAGTATGCGATATACCGAATTTAATAGATAGTAGAGCATAAACAGAAGGAAACTCAACTGGTATTTCTAGCAAGTTTACCTTACTTTTACGCTTTCCGATCAAATTCCATCTGAGTCGACTTTCAACTTGGGTCAATAAATCTACAACGAGAGATGTACTGATTTCCATTGAATTAACCACTTTTTTCATGAAAGTGTGTGCCTTGTGCCAAAGTAATAAACGATTATTATTAATAATGCATTAACAACATTAGATCGTGGAAGAATTGTTTTAGCCCTTAAGGAACACAAAAAAATTGTTTTATTTCCTTTTCGTTTATTTCGTGATAGCGTGGTATATAATAAAGTGTCGAAGTTTTCTTTCACTCTTCATCGATCTTCATCGATGTGGCACAATACCACTACATTTGTTGTAAATTACCTATTGGGAAATGTTTACAAGCCTCAAAGAGTTTCTTCCTCGTGTGTGGGTGGATGCCAGTACAATATATAAAGTAATTCTTTCATGTTTGGGTTAGTCAAAAAAATAATGTAATTCTACTATGTTTGATCATTTGGTGTGTGAGTGAAACTACCTTTTTCAGTTTAGACCTATGGGTCTATTGTTGTTTGAATCTTAGACTTTTTTCACTCTCAGATTTATTTTAATATCATTGTTTTCTCATATAAGCAATAGTGATTTGTATTATTTCTCACATGCGTGTGGGTTTAAAACATTTGGAGACGTCATTTGAAATATATTTATAAATAGCTAGTGAAAATATATGTGATAGATATTGGTTTCGCATTTTGACACAAAACCACCAATTTTGAGGGAGGGGTTAAGTCGGTTACATATACCCCAGTGCTCAACTGGTACTAATTTTATCGACTCTAAAAAGATAAAAGCAAAGTTGACCTCGTCGAAATTTGAACTCAGAACGTAAGGATTGGTGAAATGCGTACTAATGGTTGTACCAGATTGCTCCCTTTGTGTTGATAACTATTAAATTAAGAATAGCGTTGCTATTTTTAAACTTAATGCTGAAAATTCAGAAGTCCATACTTACATACATACTACATACATACATACATACATTAGTCTAGCGATCTATCTAACTGCAGAAATATCTCTTATTATCTGTCATCTTTTAAGTGCCATTAAAAAGAAACAAAGCTGTGCGTCAATTCCGTATGTTTTAGTTGTCGACGTTGCTCTTTTACTCTACTGACACCCCTTGTCGAACTATCATCAACGGTATTCAAGAGATGGTTATACATATATACATACATACAAGTAAACTTTAAAATTGTTAGCATTATATGTGTGTGTGTATAAACACTTATATATACCACGTGCACACGCGCACACACACACATATGAATGTACGTAAATGTATGTGTATATGTATATGTATTAATACTGTATCATTAACTAAAAACAATGAACATTAAATGAAGAAAAGATTCTGTACGACTCCTTTCTTCAGTTAATTGCGATATAATGGTGGCATTATATATAGTTTGGAAAGCCGGAGGCGCAATGGCCCAGTGGTTAGGGCAGCGGACACACGGTCATAGGATCGCGGTTTCGATTCCCAGACCGGGCGTTGTGAGTGTTTATTGTGCGAAAACACCTAAAAAGCTCCACGAGGCTCCGGCAGGGGATGGTGGTGATCCCTGCTGTACTTTTTCACCACAACTTTCTCTCACCCTTACTTCCTGTTTCTGTTGTACCTGTATTTCAAGGGGCCGGCCTTGTCACTCTCTGTGTCACGCTGAATATACCCGAGAACTACGTTAAGGGTGCACGTGTCTGTGGAGTGCTCAGCCACTTACACGTAAATTTCACGAGCAGGCTATTCGGATCAACCGGAACCCTCATCGTCGTAACCGACGGAGTGCTTCCACCATAGTTTGGAAAGCCATCCCCCATACATTTTCAGTCATAGTTAACTTTCTGAAGAATAAGAAATACATAAATACCCGTACACGTGTAAGCATACTAAGGCAAAAAGCATTCATGGAAGAATTATTGAAGTAAATCTAGAGAATATTTTTTGACACTTTTGATATGTTAGGTCCAAGGGTAGCCATGACACAACCCGGCATGTGACCAAAGATATTACAGTCGTGACAACCTGTCTTTTTCTATAGCAGCAACTACATTTACGAATGTACTGTCTTTCGTTTTTCCTTTATATATGTTAGGTTATATTTTATGGAAGAGTTAGCTGTTGTTTCTAGTAGACCAAGAATTCTATGTAGAAATTCCCTCGTTGGTTCGAAGACATCCTTGTTGCTTTCCGTAGCTTTTGGTTTTTTTCTTCTTGTCCTTAATTTGCTTCTTCTGTCTACCTAACTGCCTTCTTTTTCATCTCTTTATTCTTTTCTTCATTTCTCATCTTTTGCTTTTAGATATAAACATCAATGCATGAAAGTATATATGTTATTAATGATATTTTACTGCTGTTGAGGCGGTGATCTGGCGGAATCATTAATGCACCATAAAAAATCCTTCCAACTTTACGTTTTGAATTCAAATGCTGCCGACGTCGACTTTGCCTTTCATCTTTACGGAGTCAATAAAATAAGTACCAGTTGCGCATTGGTGTCGATATAATCGATTTTACTCTTCACTCGAAACTGCTGGTTCTGTGCCAAAATTTGAAACCAATATTTTACTGCTGTTAATAAGGGTCAATGACTATAACAATAAATTCTGACAAGCTTTGTCTTCCATCTGTCTGCAAATAGACTCCAATAAATGATACGACTGAGTTAATATCTAATAAGAGAAAATGAGGTGGGGGTACAATCCCAAAAGATGACAAGAATTAGTCAAAGCGTTTAGGAGGAATTAGTCAGAATGTTTAACAAGGAGGAGAGTAAGAAATAAGGTTGTAAGTGTTAATGCTGGGGAGACAAAAGGTAAATAAACTGCTTAGATTCGTACTATATTTATCGACCCTTTTCGGGGTCGAGGAAACGAAAAACGTGGGTCGATTCTTCCATCAGTCTCTCCTTCCGTTTATCTCTCTCTCTTTCTGGATTGTTCCTGTAACTCAAAGCTTTGTCCTTGTCATGACGTGTCACTCTGATTCTGCCTGAGAATTACGTTTAAGTAAACATATCAGTGGAATACTCAGCCACTTGCACGTTAGTTTCACGACTAGGAATTCATTTGAATCGAACAACTGAGTGCTTATCATTGAAATCGAAGGAGGATTTCTTACCTCTTACTTTAGCGGAGACATAATTGTTGTTTTTGTTGATTTAATAACGAGAGAAATGATAAAGTACTAACAAACTTGACATTGTTTTATATCATCTTCAGCCCCATTAAAACAAGATACCAGTCAGGTACCAGGATGAATGTAATAAGTTCTTCCACTTCGTTCGGAAGTTTTCCATTTATAGTTGGATGAAATGTCACAATTCCGTTGCCTACTTACCTATGCTGGATGTAATAGACCCTTCCATTCTATTCAGTTGTTTCCGATCTATTGCTGGATGAAATCTCAATACATCTATTTCTTTATTACCCACAGGGGGCTAAACATAGAAGGGAGAAACGAGGACAGACATAGGTATTAAGTCGATTACATCGACTCCAGTGCGTAACTGGTACTTAATTTATCGAAGGATGAAAGCTACGATGTAAACGGTGGCTTTTAACGGGTGGAGAGCTGAACCATCCTGGGGTACAGAGGATTCGTAATGTAGAATAGCGTCTGAAAGTTTAACACACCATAGTGGGTTACACCATGGTTCCTCTGCTTTATGGCATAAGTAGGAAGAAAGTGAGAGAAAGTTGTGGTGACAGAGTACAGCGGGTTTAACCTCCTCTCCACCCGCCGGAGCCTCGTGGAGCTTAGGTGTTTTTGCTCAATAAACACTCACAATGCCCAGTCTGGGAATCGAAACCGCGTTCTTACGATCGCGAGTCCGCTGCCCTAACTACTGGGCCATTGCGCCTCCACCTCAGCTGCTGTTGATAAAACTTTAACATGCCGTTGATCAAATGCCTGTTTGAAGGGACCCTTCAGTGGCCGGTGATTAAACTAGGCCATCGACACCTAAGTGGGATTTGAACTAATTACACAAAGACCTGGAACATATTCTACAATACATCCTGTCAGACGCGCTAATAATTTTGCCAATCTGTCACCCTTAACTTCCATTTTATTTAACCACTTCGAAAGAACGAAATGCAAAGTTGACCTCATTGGGATCTGAACTCTGAGCGGAGAAATCTAGTATGAATACCACAAGGTGTTCTATCCGATGCTCTAACGATTCCACCAATTTGATAAAAAAAATTGTGCTGGTCTATCTTAGAAATCATTTTATCGTTCAGAATAACTTATATTATTGCATTGTCTTTTTTTCTTTTTTTTACTTTTACTTCGTCTGTTCTTTCTGTTGTTTCTAACGTTTATGATGATGATGATGATGATGATGATGATGATGATGATGATGATGATGATGATGTGGTGGTGGTGGTGGTGGTGATGGCGGTGGCGGTGGTGGTGGTGGTGGTGAGTGGTGGGCGGTGGCAATGCTGGTGCTGGTGCTCGTGTTGGTCGTGGTGGCGCTGGTGCTGATGTTGGTTGATAATGACAATCATGATGATGATAATGCAGAGGAGATGGTTGATGGGGATAAGGTGGATAGGATGTAAATACTGTTGGTATTGGTGTTGGTGCCGTCGGCGCTGTCGGTGGTGATGTAGGTGAGGGACGCATTTTTGACGATGCCATTGATGTTGCTGATGTAGAAGTTCTTGATGGTTCTATTGAGAATACAAGAGAATCGATCAAACCGCAGCCTTTCAATCAGCTAGATGTTGGCCGTCTGGCATTTGAACTGATCGTCTTCTCTAATGAGCAGATTGCACACACAGCCGCACACATACACATACACAAACACAAACACGCCCACTCACACATATACAAATGCGCTCACACTCACACACACACACACACTCACACACACACACTGAAATATATTAATTAACCCATTTTTTTTTTCTTTTTTGAGATGTCTACATATCGTTATCTTCTATTTATATGTATGCTTATGCATGTACGTAGGCACAGACGGAAGACATGCAAAGAATCGGAAAATGGCAGGAAAGAAAAGTAAGATAGATACGATATACATCTAAACTTATATGTGTGTATACATATATACATATATGAACTTTGGAAATCTGTTTATGTTACTTAATTATCTACATTACTTCATGAGTATAGCCTCAACCACTAGGATGTCTAGAGAGCTCACATGTATTTTAGCTGATGAGTACGGGACACGTTTATATGCTGTAATTTTTACAACTTTTAATAAAGCCTGTCCTTGTATGAAACGATTGTACTAAAAACCTATCCATTCTTGTTGCTTCTTTCTCGCTTACATATATATACATATATTATATATATATATATAATTGTGTATATATATACATATATATACATGTATATATAATTACATATATATATATATATATATATATATCATGTACATATATATATATGTACATATATACACATATATATAATTACATATATAAATATATCACACACACATAATATATATAGATATATATATATATATGCATATACACACATATATGTATACGGCTGTGAGTACGTATATTTATGTATACATATATATATGTTTGGGCAAACTTGTGACTGTATGTATATACATATATATATATATATGAATATATATGTATGTATGTGTATATATATACTTATATATATATATATGTATGTGTGTGTGCCTGTATATATATATATATATATATACATTAATACATAATGAATATATACATTTAAATTTATATTAGTATATGAGTGTGTGAATGCGTGCTCGTTGTTATATATGTGTGTGTATGAGTATAGATATAAATATATATAGATATATGTGTGTATGTGGTATATATGCATATATAAGTATGTTTATACGCATACATTTGCGCATGCATATGTATATATACATACATACACACATAGTACATGCATACATATATTATTTATTCACACAAACAAGTATATACGCGTTCTCATCTATATGTACATGAATGTATACAGACACACGCTCGTGCATACACATACACACACAGCACACATACACACACACACACACCACACACACACACACACACACACACACTCATACATACAATAGAAACCCTAGTTAGCAATTCTAAGAGTTGTGTGAAAAGGTCGGTAACAGCGATAACACTAATGTCTCAATATCCTCCAGGGAGTTGGCTGTGAGTGAAACAAGTCAGAGTATTAGCCAATTTGGATAGAAATTCTTGTAATATAATACCATGTTAATTAATTAATATTACTACATCAGGAAGATCTATCCGCGTTCACACATGCGCGCCACTTAATACGCTAATATATGATTGGTTTTCGATTAAGTAGGTTTGTATATTTCTAGCTGCTTAAGGTAATTTTAATGATACATCTGTTTAACTTAATGTTCCTAACTATATTTGATGATTACAGGACTTCTGAAAACTATGTAAATAGATTACAATAGTTTCTTGCTACCGCTACCAAGCTAACGGGTTAAGTCGAACACAGTACTGCAATTTGACTAATCAGCAGCTAAAAAAAAAATAGAGATTGAAATTTATAAATTCCTTTCCCAATTAAAATTATTTTGCTTCATTTACAGCACAATGACTTTGGTCGAGGTGGAGTATGAGTGTCACGCGCTTTGATTCCTCAACAATTTTTTTGTTATTGAGCTTTTAGCGGTATTTCGCCCATCGCTACGTTCTGAGTTCAATTTCTGCCGAAGTCAAATTTAGCTTTCATTCTTTCGGAGTCGATAAATTAAGTACCAGTTGATACTGGGGTCGATGTAATCGACTTAACCAATCTCCACCCAATTTCACGCCTTGTGCCTATAGTAGAAATTATTATTATTATTATTATTATTATTATTATTATTATTATTATTATTATTATTGCAGCAAGCTGACAGTATCGTTAGTGCGTCTGATAAAATACTTAGCGGTATTTCGTCTGCCGCTACGTTCTGAGTTCAAATTCCGCCGAGGTCGACTTTACCTTTCATCCTTTCGGGGTCGATTAAATAAGTACCAGTTACACACTGGGGGTCGATATAATCGACTTAATACGTTTGTCTGTCCTTATTTGTCCTCTCTGTATTTAGCCCCTTGTGGGTAGTAAAGAAATAGGTATTTCGTCCGCCTCTACGTTCTGAGTTCAAATTCCGCTGGGGGTCGACTTTGCTTTTCATCCTTTCCTACCATTTGAACACTGGTGTCGATGTAATTGCACGAAATTGTTGGCCTTGTACCAAAATTTGAAACCTATTTTTATTATTATTATTATTGAGTGAAAAAGCAATGCTTGCATCAAAGTGACACTGGAGTATAAATATACGAAGCCCAGTATACCCAACATGACGACCCGTCTGATGAGGGCACACCAAGCACATGCATCGCAACTATATCTGCGCGTCATGGTGATCTCATATCAAGATAAACAGCGCATGACCTTGCAGGTGGGGTCCAGGTCGGATTTTCTTCAGGTTGGCACAAGGCCCGACATTTTGAGGGAGGAGGCTAGTTTATTAGATCGACCCCTGTACGCAACTGCCACTTAATTTATTGACCCGAAAGGATGAAAGGCAAAGTTTACCGCGGCGGATTTGTACTCAGAACGTAAAGACAGACGAATGTCCCTGGATAATGTTTGTTTAAGGGTGATGGACGAAACACCCATGTTTCCAGATGTGAATTATTGAAACCCCAAAGAATCCTCCTCAACACATGGCTATGATGTTCTCCCATTACTCCTGCTCGTTATCAGAAATGCACATATCGTCAGCTATTAAGGGACATGCTCAACTGGTTATGGTGAAACAACTAACAATCAAATCTGTGGTACTGAGCAGATTAATTGCTGTAGCAAGACAAAACATGGTTATGATAACACTTCCAATCAGTTAAGATCAAAAGCCATAAGCGCAAAGACAGAATTTGTGACGAAGAAGAAATGGCCAATTTCATCAACCCCGATACTCGATTAGTTGATCAACTCTGTCAGGATGAATGACAAAGTTGATAAAGTCAGCAAAGTTGGCCTAGGGGCATAAACGTCATCAGAGATATCGCAAAGTATTTTATCCGACGCATTAACGATTCCCACAATTCATCACCCATTAGGTCTTTATCCTAATTGTGATATCACATACATATACATAGATAAATAGATTGCATACTCTTCCAAGTATAAGTTAAACTCACTGACAGATCTTCTTTGCCTAATATGTCTATAATCCATTATTGACTTAGCTTAATGTAATACTTATAAACGAAGATACATTAACGGTGAAATCCGTCCAAGTTGAATAATATATTCACTCGTGGTTCATGTAGCAGTGTACTCTTGCGAACTGAGAGACCTTTCTGTAGAATTAATTGTTGCAGAGCAGCAATTAATTCCAATAAGAAACAGAGTTCTGATTTAAAGGAAAAGCTATGAGGGACGATTGTTCAATAAGCTAAGTAAAAGAGACGCAGTTTTCATAACTTTTACTTACCGCCTTAGATTACTAAGAACGATTAAATCGAATGCTCAATTTGAACAGGCGCGGTTAAGACGTGTGTTGGAAGGAAATTCGTGAAATAAGAATTTCTAAGTGAATGGTTTTAATGCGGAGTCAGACAGTGCAGATATAAACAGATGATTATAGAAGGAAAGATGGCTGGGTCAAGCAGCCATGGCGGATGACTGTAAACAACTACCATACTTCGGTGGAACAGAGGCTGTTGTCGTAATGGTAACAGAAGTTCTGAGACATAGTGTTATAAGCATGTTGATGAATAGCTGTTTATCAAGCAACGGATGGCTTTCATTAGGATACAATCTAAGATGTCCGTGTGTGCAATATCAATATCCTATATGTTTTATACCATGATATTGACCTACGCTGGTGTAACAGATCTGCGAGGGAACACTCACCCCCAAGAAAACTTTTATATAATGTTTAGTACTGGTTCATTTTTTATTATTTTGAATTCGGCATTACATTTTCTAACAACATTCTTGTTTATTATAAAGTACAGTATTTTATAAGCTAAGATAATTTGAGACACATTAAGCTACTTTTTCAAGTCGAAAAAATTGTTTTATTTACTTTTCGTGTATTTCATATCAGAACGGTATATGCTAAAGTAGAAGTTATCACGTCGGTTAGAGATATATTGATGTCTAAGATAAGCACGAGATGTCGATTTTTAGAGAAGTCTGCCACGAGCCTAAGGGCTCGTGAAGCAGAGGCTTTTCTGGATTCATTGATTCATTTAATATGCTAATAACTTTTGGCAAAAGTATAAACATCACGATTTCTATCATTCACCTTTACGTTCATCAATAAATCTGCTAGAGAGTATTCTGGTTACGTCGTTTGAGAGATGGACAAAATACTAAACTGTAGTTAGGTTCTTTTACCTTTATATTCCGATTTCAAATCCCTGCTGTTTTCAACTTCGCCTTTCATTCTCGAAATCAAAGTAGCCCAGCCAATTACAAGAGTCGATATAACCGACACTTTCTGTCATTAAAATTTTAGGCTTTGCACCTAAATTAAAAATCGAACCAGCGAGAGAAACTGTACGTAATCGCTCGATTTGCTAGAAATAGCAATTAAATGTCCTTCAAATCACATATCTGGCCAACAACTTGAATTAGATTGTTTGGTCATGGGCTGCCTGCACATAAGAAAACGCTGGAAATTTATCGCTGGAATACCTTTAATCAGTGGTCAACTCGAATAAAGCTGACCGCTGCTAAATAACAACACCAACCACAACAACGATGACATAATTCTCAGTTAAAAAATATATATTAGCAACAGAGGCACTATCAATACCGAGAGGTAATATCTATCCCTACTTAAACATGGAAGATCTTAGAACAAACTATTCTCCGGTAGTCACCATGTGAGAAGCTCTCACAATGGCTTTTTGATTTAAAATGTATTCTTGTTTACATACTAGCCGGGAGACAAATCTCTGTCACCTCTAGCACTGAGATCACCAGATCACCATATCACGTGATTTCGACCTTGTTTGGTGTTGTTAATGGTGGACACTCGACCTCAGTAGTTTATTGGCATTTCTTCCCTTTCTATTTAAAACTATTTCCAACGCCAAAAATATCGGATTACACGCTTTAAAATATTTTGGGGCAGTCTACGTTCCGGTGGCCTAAGTAAGATTTAAGTTCAAGTTCACTCGAGAGGAATGCTTTTATGAGTCTTTCATACTTTTATGTGTTCGAGAAATAGCAGGAATGAGTCTATCCCAATATCAGTAGATGTATGAGACAGCCCCGGCTTACATTCAGTACTTAGCTTATTTTCTGTTCATACTGGGTTCAACTCCTGTCAGAGCCCATTTGTGCTTTTCAGATCACATCGCCTTAAGTAACAGTCACATATTAGGTCTAACACACCAGTTAGCTAAATGTCTGCCGCCATAAAAGTCATTGTTCGTTATCTTGTTAGAAATCCTTATTAAGGAAATTTATTTTGAAACTTACCATCCAACCGCAAATATGTATGTATGTATGTATGTATGTATGTATGTATGTATGTATGTATGTATGTATGTATGTATGGATGGATGGATGGATGGGTGGATGGATAGAGGAGTGGATGGATGGAGAGATATATGTATGTACGGCATACTATATTATGTATGTGATGTTATGTTTTGATAGTTAGATGTATATAGCTGCAGTTAAATGACTCAAACAAGAAAATATGTGTGTGCGCGCGCGTATGTATGTATGTGTGTGTGTGTCTGTGTATGTATGTGTGTGTATATATATATATATATATATATATATATATATATATATATATATATAATATATATATATATATATATATATATATATAATATATATATATATACATGTATATATACATATATATATATATATATTATGAATTATATTCATTGTAGCTTAGTTGATGTTGCAAAGAGGATTAGACAATTAGACAAGAGATAATTTTAACCAAAGGGTAGAATCTCTAGTTAGATCCTTGGTTATTCATCAAAAATGTATTCTGCTTGAAATAGGAATTAAGACGATATAAATCAATGCTTTCATTTTTTCTTTTGCGCTTCTTTAATTTTGTTCTTTTTATTAAAATTGTTTTGTCTGCTAAAGCTTTCTTTGATGTTCAAGAACAAAAAAACAATAAGTGTTGAAAATATCTTTGCAAAAGAAATATGCTATTAAAAGAATCGGTATTTTGCTTGTTTCGAAATAACTATTTTATTTCCATTCTTTTTATAAGGTACGGGTGCTTTTTCTGTAAGAGTGGGTGGGTGTAAGAAAGCATTTCGCTTTATTACCATCTTCAGAGCGATCATCATCATCATCATCATCATCTTCATCATCATCGTTGTCCGTTGTCATCGTCGTCGTCATCATCAACATCATCGGTATCATCATCATTACCACCATCGTCATCGCTAGTTCATAGAAGCAATAACAATAATGTTGACACCATAATTATCAACATTATCATTATCGTTACCGTCGTTGTTGTCGTCGTCCTCATCTTACGTGAATGTCATCATCAAAAGGAATAAAATTCGATTGGATTACAATGATGAGATAAGGATAAAAATTGATGGGCTCTCATGATGAGAAAGCGATAGTGAAACTGAAAGTGTTGTATGAGAAAGAGATAGTGAAAGTGAGTGCTGTGTGAGAAAGAGAGTGGGGAGAGAAAGAAATAAAGGAAAGAGAAAGGAAAAAAGAAAGAAGAAAGAAACAGTGCATTGATAGCAAATGGGTATTCAGTGTCTTGACACTAGCATTAACAGAAAAATTAGGTTTTAACGATATGGGATATAATTTGCCACATATACAGAAAGAAAATGGGACCGTCATATACTGGGAATAAATTATAGGAACTCAGGAATATAGAAAAGAATTTCATTGACTGTGGTAATAAGATGCATTTGGGATTTATTCACATTTAATAAGATTATTTTTGTTATTGTTGTTTTGTCATTACTGTTGTGGTTGTATAATCGTTGGTCATCTTTGAACAGGATCCACGACTAAATCGTTCCTAACGCATTTTTTCCTTTTGTCAGACATTATCTACGTATGACTAGGTTATCCCAAATGTCTTTCCTTTGTTAAGACCGTAGGATTACCATGAAGGAGATTTGGTCTTTATTTCTAGCAGGTCGTTAATCTTGGCTAATTTGAAGAGGTTTACAATGTCAAAGATAAATTGAGGTTCCTTGCTACCTAAAAACTTTATATCGTAAATGGCTGTTCGTTTATAACATGATAATTCCAGTCTTGTTCGCATCTTAGATGTACTAATGTACGCAATTGGCTGAGTTGATACACAACCGAACGACCAGTAGTTGAATCGTCGGTTCGTGTCAAAACAATGATACTTCCTCTGCGTGTGTACGTGATCTGTCGTAAATTTCTTATATCATTAAGTATGAAAAAGCTTCGTAGTGGAATTTTACAAAATATACTAACGAATGAATATTTGTGGGAATTTTAGGTCAGTTAAAATATGTTTGCGACATATTTCAACTTCTAAAAGTAAAAGCAAATTCACTGCAGTTACTGTGGAGAAAACTTTCTCTCTTAAGGTAAAGGGTGCTCAGTGTTGCCCCCTATTTGATTCTCGGAGGCGTTTGTAGGTCTTTGACCGTTATCAGAGGAAAATACCGAAGGGAGGTAACATTGAGCAGATTTTAAAACCGTAGCTCTAACTAGAACACAGTCAACAACATTGACTGAGTGGCACCATGCGACCGCCATGCCTTCAACGTCAGTTCATGCAAAAGTGCAAAGTGAAAATTTACGTGATGTGTGCGATGTTGAACAGAGTGGCATTTCGTTAGACCTCAGATACCTAATGAGCTGCATAGATAAAATATATATACAGGCAGATTAAAAGATAGATAGATAGATAGATAGATAGATAGATAGATAGATAGACAGACTGACAGACAGACAAAAGACAGGCGGGCAGATAGCGGACGAACAGACAGAGAGACAGACAGCCAGACGAAGAGGCAGACAGACAGACAGACAGACAGACAGACAGACAGACAGACAGACAGACAGGTATACAGGCAGGCAGGCAGGCACAGAGACAGAAAGTCATACATACACACAGACAGACAGACAGACGTGCAAGTATCTCATCCGCTATTTTTCCATGAATCAATATCAATTTCTACAAACAACACGACAACCCAATCTATAAAAAAATGTCTGGATCAATGCCTAGACAGATATCTCTATTTACATAAATCCTGCTTCATTTTTCTCGTTTCATCGATCACCTGAATACGTTCTTTCTTTCATCGTTCCTTTCTTTCCTTGTTGCTTTTACTTCAGGCCCCAACGCTCAACTCAGAAATATACACGTATGTGTAAATGTATATGCGTATGAGAGAGTGAGTACGCATGTCTATACACACACGCATGCACGCGCACACACACACTCACACACACACACACACACCACACACACACACACCACACACACACACACACACACACACACATATATATATATATATATATATTATATATATATATATATATATACATATATATATATATATATATATATATATATATATATTTCTTTATTGCCCACAAGGAGCTAAATATAGAGGGGACAAACAAAGACAGACAAAGGGATTAAGTCGATTACATCGACCCTAGTACGTAACTGGTACTTAATGGTATATATATATATTATATATATATAAACATATGCATATACAATAATACATAGGTAGATAGGGCGGTGAGCTGACAGAATCGTTAGCACGCCGGACAAAATGCTTAGTGGCCTTTTATCCGTCTTCACGGTCTGAGTTCAAATTTCGCAGAGGTCGACTTTGCCTTTCATCCTTTCAGGGTCAATAAAATAAGCACCAGTTGAGCCCTGAGGTCGATGTAATCGACCTACATCTCCTTCTCCTAAATTGCTGAGCTTTCGCCAAAATTTGAAACCAATATAGGGATAGCTATAAGGTGGTGAGCTGGCAGAATCGTGAACACACAGGGCAAAATGTTTGGCGGCGTTTCGTTTGTCTGTACGTAATAATTTCAAATTTCACCGAGGTCGACTTTGCCCTTCATCATTTTGGAGTCGATAAAATAACTACCAGTTTAGCATCTCCTAAATTACTGATGTTGTCCCAAAATTTGACACCAATATTTTGATAGACTGGCAGGCATCTGGCAGATAGGCCCATATATGACTTTACCATTATGCACATCCAACCAAAATGCAAATATATGGGAAACTACCACCTGCGTCATCTCTTGTGAAAGGTAAGAGAGTCTAGTTTGCTGGACATTGTTGTAGAGCTGAAAAAGAGGTAATTTCTACTCTTCTCCTCTGGAAGCCATCTACTCGCAATACCAGAGGGCGCACACTCTCCTACCCTGATGTAATCTCCAGAGATACAGGCATCCAGCAACAGGACCTCCGTAATGCCATGATGGACCGTGAAGTCTGGCGTAGCATGGTAAATTCCATTGTCTCGACCACGGTCGAACAATGATGATGATTATGCACGTATAAGTGAAAATAATAAAGCAATTATGGACCATCTTGTATATGTATGTATGTGTGAATGTATGCATCTTAGTGTGTGTATGTGTGTGTGTGTATAAGCGTGCATTGTGCGCATTTTTAAGAGTATGAGTGCAGACCTGATTGAATGGTTAAGAAGTTCCCATGCGATTCCATATGGCAGCGTGACATATTGTTAAAGTGTTTCACCATACTCTAGGGTTCATCGAAGCTTTGCATTTCGAACTGAGCAGTGAGAAAATGTGAATAAGCCAGTCTGGTGGAGCGTTCATGCAATATGCAAATGTTCTTAAGTCAGTGAATAAGGAGTTGGTCGACCTTCTGGAATTTTCATTGTCGAAGCCGATA
>NC_043001.1:123222485-123242485 GCF_006345805.1 Octopus sinensis | reverse complement strand
CATCATTACTTTTTACATCTTTGTCTTGATAAATGCACACAACCAAGTGGCTTGATACATTTTCATCTAAAGAAATTCAAATGGAAAATCTTTGGCATCTCTCAAATTTTTATATTGCGAAGCTAATACATAGAATTTGGAGGACGCGAGTCAGTTTCTTTTGCTCTTGAAAATGTTGGCATTTCTAGATTTTGAGCAACTTTTTAGTTTAACTTGAATTCCTCTTGGGAGAGTTCAAGCCGGTGGCTAACAGAGTAACAAGACTGTTTGAGTTAAAAGAGCTCCCGATGTTTGTAAACATATGGTTGAGTTGGTGTGTTGGCTGGATTGTCGATGCATACACCCAAGTTTGTGCATCTATTCACTTAAGAATCTCACATGGAGAATTTTTAGAATGTCTTACAAATCTTCACTGTGCCACTAATAAAAGGATTTGGGGAATCCGTGTCAGTTTTATTTGCTCTTTTTCCGTGAAACCGAGTACTTCAAGGTTTTTGTGCACCTGTGATGATAGGTACAAATGAGAATTTATGTATGTATGTATGTATCGTTCGAGTGACAGAAAACTGCACTATTAGTCTGCTACTGCATCTATTTTTTGTTCGTCAAGTTAATGCATCCGTTTGTTTCCCAAATTATGTTCGGTATTATTTATCAACCAGTAAGATGCCGATCAAAAGTTTTGAGTTCAAATTCCGCCGAGGTCGACTTTGTCTTTCATCCTTTCGGGGTCGGTAAATTAAGTACCAGTTACGCACTGGGGTCGATATAATCTACTTAATCCGTCTGTGTCTTCTTGTTTGCCCCCTCTGTGTTTAGCCCCTTGTGGGTAGTAAAGAAATAGGTATTATTTATCAACCAGTAAGATGCCGATCAAAAGTTTTGAGTTCAAATTCCGCCGAGGTCGACTTTACCTTACCTCCTTTCGGAGTCGATAAAATAAGCACAAGTTGAGCACTGGAGGTCGATATAATCGACCTGACCTCTCCCCCGAGATTGCTGGCCTTGTGCCAAAATGTAAAACCATTATTAATTTACCAGTAATATTCTGAGGTTTGACAATGCCAACCGACACTTGTGGGAATACTTGTGGGAAAATAAAATAATAAAGTTTTTGCCATACTTTATACAGATAATTTAATTAGCAAAGTGGTTTAACAAGACAAGAAAATATTTTGCCTCATTTTTTATATTAATATTTTTCATTTGTTTCTGTATTTCTTCTCTTTGCGCTTGCGTGTTTATTTGAATTCTTGAAAAGATAATCCATCATCCACTCGAATGTGGGTTTTTTTTTTTATTTTGATATTGTTGTAACTCTTTGTTTGAACAACTATTCACCGACGAGACTTCAAATAGATGCTGTTATAATACAAAAAAAAATATTTGCTTCTCTTCCCAATAGTTACAGATTAATGTTTTCATTGCCTTTCGAATAAGTACTTATTAACTTGTTTATGAACACTGTTTGATCTAGAACTAGGGAAAAAAATATTCACGTATATACACACATAAATGTATGTATGTATATATGTATGTTATGTTTGTGCGTATGTTTATGTTTGTATATTATAAATGTATGTCTTGTTATGTATGTATGTATTTATGAATGTATGTATGTATATATGTATGTATATATGTATGTATGTATGCATGTATGTATGTATGTATGTATGTATGTATGTATGTATATATGTATGTATATATGTATGTATGTATGCATGTATGTATGTATGTATGTATGTATGTATGTATGTATGTATGTATGTATGTATGTATGTATGTATGTATGTATGTGTACGTGTGTATGTATCAATGTGACGATTGTGTTTGTAAATATTAAAGCATTTCATACTCGTTTGTCACGGTGTGAATTCCATTGCATGCGTATGTATAGAAGACTAAGTTGTATGTTTAAGTCCATACTATAATGTATTGTGCACCAGCGCGCAAATATGTGTACGCGCACGCATGTGTATGTATTGTTTGGGTGATAGAATAAAAGAATAAGTTACGATTGTATGTCTTTTCCGTTATACGAAGGTGTGTGTGTGTGTGACAGAGGTAGCTATCTAAGTCTTTACAATGATTTCTCTCAGATTCCTGTATAAATACCAACGATAATAGTTAAATGTTTACGTAGATACGCATGCATGTGAGTCTGCACGTGTGTGTGTGAGTGTGCTTGCGCGGGTGATTTAGTACAAAAATATTGATTTTTTACACTGGCGTAATGCCACAAATTAATACACGAATGCACAGTATATTGAGAAAATATAGTCTGAACGAAACCAGTATATTACAGGTACTTAATTTATCTAATCAAGATGTATGGAAGCCAAACAGATCACCACCTAGATTGTAACAATGTTATAGCTTTAAAATACATAAGTTAACGTTTCGAGGCTGACAGTCTACAATTTCTATCACTCTACCGATTGATGGAATGCTAACCTGCAAAATATAGGGTGAAGAGATCATATCTTTACACAATTTTTTTTGTGTTTATTTCGTGGACTAGAGGCTAGTGTACTGGTCTTATTATCATAAAGTCGTGGGTTCGATTTCGGGACTAGATGGCGCATTTTCATTTCACGTTGCTGAAGTCTGTTCAGCTGAAAATAAATACTAGCTCATCGTGGGTGTCCTTTAAGTTAAAGGCGGGAATGCCGAGAGAGTTTCTATGTCTGCTCACGACTACATAGAAAGATAAACCATTACGAAAAGATGATACATACTGCCAGATGTCCTAATCACTTGCAAGTAGCCGTTAAGATAGATAGAACTTACTTGGAAAAAGATGCGTGGCGTTCGATCATATAATAGTATATAAAATATATAAATATATGCATATATAAGTATATTTATGTACATATCTACATATATATGGAAAAGGATGCGTGGCGTTCGATCATATATATATATATATACATATATATATATATATACAAGATAAGAAAATGGAGAAATACATCTAAACCAAATATCAATTACCAGATAATACTCAATCACATACTTTATTAAGCCACCACATAAGAGACTGTAGGGTTAAATATAAAAAGCAGAACAAATCAGTGTACATAAAGGAATGTACATAAAAAAGTGTACATAAAAGAGTAATGTTGTATAATAAGTAGAATATATATAAAAGAGAATATAATACAAGTAAATATAAATATAAGTATAAATTAGATCTTACAGCTGTAGAAGTTGCATCTACAACCCCTATCTCAATTTGTATATATATATATATATATAATATACAAGATAAGAAAATGGAGAAATACATCTAAACCAAATATCAATTACCAGATAATACTCAATCACATACTTTATTAAGCCACCACATAAGAGACTGTAGGGTTAAATATAAAAAGCAGAACAAATCAGTGTACATAAAGGAATGTACATAAAAAAGTGTACATAAAAGAGTAATGTTGTATAATAAGTAGAATATATATAAAAGAGAATATAAATACAAGTAAATATAAATATAAGTATAAATTAGATCTTACAGCTGTAGAAGTTGCATCTACAACCCCTATCTCAATTTGTATATATATATATATATATATATATATATATAAAACAAAACAATTGTGAACGCTTCTTAGTCATTCTCTTTGCGCACAGGAAAATGAAAAAATTACCATGACATCGCTGCTTGGTCAACATCATAGTAATAGCTATTTGAATCAATCACAGTTGAAAAAGATAGACTAATTTGCATAGCTATCATTAATGGAAGGCGTCATTAAATGCTTAAACATTTTGCATATAAACAGCTTGTATTAGAAAATTTAAGATAAATTTAATGTAGTTAGGCTACAGTTTGCAATGCCTCTGCTGTGGAAAGTACACAAAGATTAATGTAATTTGTTGTTCTTTTCGCACAACATAAAATTAGGAGATATGTTTCATGGCTAGTTGACTACTTTTCAGGGGACACGCACTCCTCATCTGTCCACCAATGAAGAGGACTTCGTAGAGATATTTAAATCAGTCACAACTTTTATTGTTTATTTATTTACTGGCTTCACTCATCTGATTACAGCCATTCTGATGCAACACTCTCAGAGGATAATTTTTTCACTTTGGTCCCAATATTTGTGGCCTATGTTGCTTTTTATCAATCCATTTGCATTTGTCTTGACGATTCTCAAATTTTTGTTTCGTGCGACTACATTTATGCGCATGTGTTTATACGTATATACCTGAGTCTGTATCATTGTATCTGTCAATAGATATGCGTCAATATGAGTATACCTATCTGTATACTTCTATCAATGTTGCAATATGTGTGGTGGAGTCAGTTTATCCGTTGGTATATAACCATGTGTATTTCTATGTATCTCTCTCTGTATGGGCCCATCACTTTATGTGTGATTACGTGTATGTGTCTAGATTCGGAAACGTATAGTGAGAGCGGAGTTGAATTATTGACATAAACACTCAAGGCTGATACTTTGACAGTTGTCCATTTTAAATATATTAATTTTTTAATATCTTTTGTGCGTGTAATACTGTTATGTTAGCATGCACGTACTTACCAATATATCTATTTAATTACGCACTTATATCTACATGAGTGTAAGCATCTAAGAATATATATCTGACCATATATATATATATATATATACATATATATTTGTTTATTTAATCATATATATATATATATGTGCGTATATATATATATATGTATATATATATAGGTGTATACTGATATATGTGTAGATATATATATATGTATGCACACACACATAGACATACATACATTGATATGTACGTACATGTATGTATGTATGTATGTATATAGGTAGGTCGGTAGGTAAGTAGGTATGTGCGTATGCATGTGTGTATGTATGCTAATAACATAAATACACGTTCTTTGTCGAAGCAAAATCAAATAAATATGATCTCTTTCGCTTGCTTATTGATCATTTGCTGCGAGTAACGCATGACTACCACTGACAGACAAATTTCTTTAGTGCTAGAAACATATCTCTGTATACGTGTGTGTGTGTATGTGTGTGTGTGTGTGTGGTGTGTGTGTGTGTGTGTGTGTGTGTGTGTGTGTGTGTGTTCATATGAATATATGTGTATGATGTGTGTGATGATATGTGCTTCTCTATGCGTGCGCGTTTGTGCGTTTCAGCCATCTAATTTCAATAGTATTGAATTTACGTCCAAAGAAAATATGTTCTGTCCATCATTTATCTACTCCACATAATTTTCTTTGTTTTTTTTTTTTTTTTCATTGTAAACATCATCGCCATCTTTATCATCATTATCTTCAGAAACATCATCATCATCATCATCATCTTCATCATCACCATCACCACCGTTATTTTTTTTCATTATCAATTTCTTCTCAATCTTTGTCTCCATCCTCTTCTTTCTTTCTATCTCTATCCCTCTTTGTCCCTTCCTCGCTGTCTTTATCCTTTTTTCTTTCCTCTCCCGTTTCTCAAAACAGTAAATATTTGTATTGTTTTGTCATTGCTGTATATATGTATATATATATTATATATATATATATATATATATATATATATATATACGTATATATATATATATACATATATATACATATATATATATACATATATACATATATACATACATATATGCACATATAAATACATATGTATATGCATACATATATATACATATACATATATATATACATATATATATATATATATATAATATATATATATATACATACATATATATATACATACATATATATACATATATATATATATATATACATTTATATATACATATACATACATATATATACATATATATATGCATACATATATAAACATACATACACATATATATACATACATATATGCATGCATATATATATAATCACACATATATATATATACATATATACATACATATATATATATTTATATAAAGCGATGGTATTACGTGCCTTACTTATATTTTATCATTATCAACTCACTTTTCTTCGGGTCCTGTTTTCCAAGATGTCTTTTCAAGATTTCCTTTTTTCAAATTCTATAGAACTTTTAGCTTCTTCGTCATAAAAATTGTATCAACAATTTATATTGGCAGGATAGTGTTATCTTCTGTTTTGTTACTGTTCACGTTGCTGTCTTTGTTGTTGTTCGTGACTATTGTTGTTACTGTTAGTGGTATTGCAATGACTTTGTTGTTATTTTTATTGTTGTTGTCATGGTGTAGATTAGCTGCATGTTAACTCTGAACGAATAGGCCAGTAAATAAAAGCATTCCAGCCAGGACCATCCCGCTTTTTAAGGGTATCTCAGACTACATTATTCAATGTCTTTTCAGTCTTTCAAAGATATTGTGCCTGTAACTGAGTTGTAACAGTGTTTTTAGTCGGGATATCTATTCTAACAGTAGTCTTAGTCTAACTATTGTATGCGTATACTAAATGGAGCTTAACTACTTTAGATTTATCTCAGAATTTATGATACCTATACCATAGTTTCTATACCTTTCACGCCCCTGGAGCGATGAAATCCACAACTGAGACAGCCAGGATCCGAACTCAGAACCAAAGAGAGAAACATATTACGATGATTTCATTACACAGTTATTACGCCATCATACCAAAGCACCAGCAAACTCTCCGTCTGCAGAATAATTACAGCGCTAAAGTTTTAGCGTCTGAGTTAAACACGGAAAAAGAATTTCGAAGACAAAAGTTTAATATCAAATTTAGTTTATATATGCATGGAAAAACAAATCAAAGCTATTCTTTAACATAGAATCATCAAAAATTTGCTGTAAAAAAAGACAGCGTTGTTTTAAATGGGATTTTTATATTCATTGGCAATGCATTGAATTCTTGCTATATTATTTCTGTATTCCTTTTTGCAATATAGAATTTCTATACTGGCAATATAGTGCCTGATTATTACTTCGTTTTTGGATTGTTTCTTTTTGAATAATTTTAAGAATTTCAGATCGTATGATGGGAATTTTGATCTTCGAATTTTTAAAAATGAAATATGACGTATTTACTCAAAGAATAAAAAGAAACATTTAAATAATGTTTAGCAATATATATATATACTCTTCGAATAAAAAATATGATGATGAATTTGCCGACAATGTATTCGGTATGGCGATGAAGTTACTGAGATTGGCTTGCGGTGTAATTACGTTTCGATGAAATTACCTAGCGATGAAATTGCAGACGATGTGTTTACCATTATATATTTCCCCACGATGCAACTACATTTCATCATTAAAGCTGCATCACGGGGAATTATGGTTTTGATTCTGGATGAAATTCAAGCAGTTTAACTTTGTTTCTTTTACCTTTCAGAAAGTAATTTTTTTCTGTTGACTTATCGTAGAGGTAGCACAGCTACCCGCTCTTAAATTCTAAACAACCCTCAAAGGATTCATTGAGGAGGTTTTCAGCCACAGTGACGTACTTGAAAAAGCCTGAAAGATTCCAGTATCAGTCGAGAAAACAGGTCCCCGTATCTGACTAATACTTGATTCTATTATTATTAACCCCATTAAGATGACAAGGTGTCAGGACCGTTATCGCGCTTTTTTTTCTATTTATGTTCTGAGTTGAAGTGCAGTCGAGGTTGGCTTTACCATTCATCTTTTCAGGATCGATAAAATAAGTACATGTTTGGTACTGGGATTGAAGTAATCGACTAGCCACCTCTCACAAAATTCCTATATTAGAAAGGATTATTAGTCCCCTACCATGAAGCGAGATAAAAAGTGATCTCTGCAGGATTTGAACTCAGATTATAAAGAGGTAGAATTAAATACTTCGCTACATAATTTATTTGAAATGTCTAACGAGTCTACCAAATCTTCCTCGTAAAATTCTGACAATCACAATATCCTATTACTTCACACTTAAAATTAGGTGCTATATACATCTCAAAAAGAAAACAATATTATTCCTATTAGATGTAATTATAGTTTATAGTTAAAATATTTGCCATATAAAGCATAATTAAAATTTCTAGTTAAAATACTAGTCTTATTAAATATAATTGTTGTTTATACGTTAAATATTTTTTTCTGTTGACTAATTTAGTTTAATGCTTAAAATATTGATCCTATTAGTCCTAATTAAGATATGTGGTGAAAATACAGTTTCGTAATTATTTTAGCTGTGATTTGCAGTTTCCCTATTTTTTTCTTTTTTAGCTGTTTTTCTTTTTCGTTTTTGTTTTTTCCCCTTGAAGGAAATTTACTAAGCTTCAGTTTACATTTAACTAAAGGCTAAAAAGAAGTTTAAAATTTGATATAGAGATTTTTCCGGCTTACCATTTTGTTACATTTTGATAAATCGCTGCATTTCTGAATGATTCTATCTACGCTCATCATCGAATGTCCTAATCGTTGTAGTTACGACATATCTTGCAAACAACTTGCACATGCAAGTGCTACCAGTTAAAAGCTCCGTATATCGGAAGCTAGCAGGTGTATGGGGTCATCAGGAGAGAATGCGCGCCGTTTCGGGGCCTACCTCTCGACGGCATCAATGCGCACCGGCCCCCCTCACTGATATGAGGCCCCGCTTGCTAGATCAGCTGGTTATGAAGAACTCAATATACTTCTAGCCATCGCTCATCGTCTCTTTTTAACCAAATCCAGTGGCTAGCCTTCTCCGCTGTAGATTGGATATCAGTCATGTACTAGGGCTGGTTTCCAGCATACCCACTTATATTTCAAGCAGGGTCTTGATTATATCATGAACTATACGATTGTCCTGTATATGACAATTAAAATACATGCCTACGAGATTAATAACAGAGGACGAAACGCTTGAAAAGAAGCGATTTTGCAAAACAATATATGAGATATATTTAATCTTTCTTCGTCAATAAATCAGACAACTAAGAATATAATTCACCTCTATTATGAAGACACGTAGCCGGTGGTTAGACATGTTGTTCTCTACTCATAAAAGTCAAGGTTCAATTTCTGACCTGGCGACGCTTTATGCTCTTGAGCGAGGCACTTTTTTTTCACTTTATTAGTCTACCCAGATATAAAGGTGTACCAACCGATATTTTGGTGTAGCCCTCTCTTCCCTATAGCTGTCATAATGTGAATGCTCCGCCGGATCAAGAGTTACTACATAAATAGCTAAAAGAAATAGCGAAAACATGGTACATGTTAGCAAGTCGTACTTACTCACATGTGACGATAACTTATACTTAATTTCTTGATAATATTTATAGAAATTAGAAGGAGATAGAATATAACTAAAAAATACCATATTAGAAAAATTTATTAGCTTCAGCTCTGAACGAAAAATAAAATCGCATTTTTAGTATGTTATGCGTTTGTTTCTTATACTACATAATATTCAAGCTACTACTTTTATAATCAACAACTATGAGGAGGAGAAGGGGACGCCCCTCGGTCATGAATGACCATGGGATTGCACCTAGAAAGTTAACCTCAGAGGCACAAGTCCGGGCAAGATTGTTTGTGGAAGGGCAGCAGTCGGCCATGCATACCAGCATCCCCGCTCCACACCACTTATCCAAGGGATAAGGCAAAGGCCGACACAGCTTAGTAGCAGCGATGTCACAACTCATTTCTACAGCTGAGTTAACTGGAGCAACGTGAAATAAAGTGTCTTGCTTAAGAACACAACACACAGCCCGATCCCGCAATCGAACTCACAACCTCACGATTGTAAGCTCGACGCTCTAACCACTGAGCCATGCGCCTTCACATTCAACAACCATATGAATAGTATACTGTTCCGTTTTCTAAGAATATACTTCCTTCACTAGTCTCCAGTTTTGAAAAGAAGGTGTTCTATAAGTTTGTTTTACTGTTTTTGTTTTTTTTTAATCTGGAAAATTTGATCTTAGATCATTGAGAAATTAATGTAAATAGGAGAAAGCTATCAAGTTCCACACGTAACTCATTTTCGATCTGTTGCCAAAATGCATACCTAGATTGGTAGTTTTGTCACTGCCGTTTTGACGTCTCTCATTCGACACTGACATATTTGACAACAAACATTTTAATCTTTTCTTGTTTTAATCTCTCTCTCTCTCTCTCTCTCTCTCTCTCTCTCTCTCTCCATCTCTGAGTACATTTCTCTTTATGCGTATGAGGTGTGAGAAATTGTTTATGTTAATTGTGTTCAATTAATAAATTGTAGTGTCTCTCTCCTTTCTCTATATCTTTCCTTCTATCGCTATCTCTCTCCTCTATCACTCATTCTATCTGCATGCGTGTATTTCTGCGCGCGGACGTGTGTGTATGTGTGTGTCGTTTGTGCGTGCCTCCCACCCAGTGCCAAAAAGTACTGTCACCAAAACCAGGCTGAATGTTCCGTCAGCCGTGCCACACCATCAGCATCCAAACAACTGCACCCAATTGCATCTTTCTGTACATAAATTCATTTTTTTGTTTTGATATTTCTTTTGAAAAATTCTTCATGTGAAATCTTGCGTTGAAACAGATATGGTATTTTTGGAGGGTTATATTGCCAAAGAGAAACACACATATGGGTTTTATTTAACTTGACGCCAGTTTGACGAATGCAAAGATCCGGAACAGATATTGCAAGGCATCTTTCCCGAGCTTGAAATCTAGTGGTTCTCAACCGAGGCCCACATGGCCCTTGTGGGTTAATATAATATTTTGTTGTTTAAATTTATCCTTAATAAATTCTACAAAGCACAAAACCTTTTCACAATTTTTTATACAATTCCTAATATCATTTAATTATAAAAATATAAATGGGCTTTTTTTTAATATGGAATGGTTACGAGGGCCCAACTGAGTACAATAGGGACCAAAGGGGCCCTAAGGTAAAATGTGGTTGGGATCTCTTGATACCATTTTTTTTTCACCCCAAAAAGGATAAAAAGTAAATTTGACTTCGGTGCAGTGTGTCAGAATAAATATCATATCCGCTTGATTAGAAAACAAGCTTTACATGTTTTCTAATATAAGCAAGAAGCCTGAAATCGCTAAAAGCAACAGAATAGTCGTTTATGAAATACTTTCTCTTCTTGAAAGTACCTAAGTAAAAGAAATACTCCAACTGGAAATCAACACGAGATTGCAGCGGTGATATCTCGAAATTTAGTGTCTACTACTTTGCATAACACACCAATCATGTTTATAAACATATTCTTCCTCGGACAAAGAATAATTTTTAGGGAAGGGATGAAGGTTATTGAATTGATATATATACATGTGTGTGTGTGTGTGTAATAATCAAGTAGTCTAGCCTATTTTCGTACATATATTAAAGGTATACTTTTAATTTAATTCAAAGCTTTAAGTCAGCGAGTTCAAAGGGTTATTGGAGAGTGAGATATAATGCATGTATATTGCTTTTAAATTTTTGCACAAGGTCAGCATTTCGGAGGTGCGGGGTATAATTCAATTACATTTACCCTAGTGTTCAACTACAGCTTATCTTATCGCTCCGAAAGGATGAAAGAGACAAAGTCGACCACGGCAGA
Source organism: Octopus sinensis (assembly GCF_006345805.1). NCBI lineage: Eukaryota > Metazoa > Mollusca > Cephalopoda > Octopoda > Octopodidae > Octopus > Octopus sinensis. Next base: position 123,230,996 of record NC_043001.1, on the reverse strand, counting down.
ATTTAAACTCAGAGCGTAAAGGTAGACGAAACGCCGCTAAGCTTTTTGCCCAGTATACTAACGATTCTGCCAGCTTGCCACCTTATAATGCATATATATTATTAGCATTTATTTATTTATTAGTACGACGCCATGATAAAGCAAACAGAAAAGCCCGTTCTATTGAATTTTAATCTCGGAAACCATAGGTCTGAAATTAAATACTTCAGGATATTTAGTCCGAAGCACGAATATTTCTTTCGTTTTTATCATCTTCACATATTTTTGACCACCAAGTACTATTTATAATTAGTTCTTGGTGGTCATCCATAGAGAAAACATTTGAGAGACATTAATAGACCTACCTGTCGAGATAATTTTTACTATTTTGCAATATGTCGAAATGAAAGCTGAATTTCTTAATGACAGTCTGTGAAAACGTGTATTTAACATATCACATTTTAAAAAATACGTTTCATAATTAAATCAGTTATTCTTTTCACATTTCTATAAAATTCATTTCTTCCTGTTCCCAATCATTCTATAACTGATTGATTCATTGAATGATTAAATGTTAGTCCTCGCTTTTAATTCGATTAAAACATTTAAATCAAAAAGTCGCATCATTTTTTCCTTCTGATTCGATTAACATAAACCGCCGATTCACAATTTAAGTTGATAGAATGTCCATTTCCAGACGATCTATGATACAAAACAAAAGCGTTCCATCCATTAGCACTTCACTTATATTTCAGTGGTAATATAACAAGGACAACATTATCTAATATGTCTTCGATTAAGCTGATGGAAGATTTGGGTGTTATTTCCAGCGTGTCGAACAACCGTTTTAAGATATATAAACAAGTATATACGTATGTCATATATATATATATATATATATATATATATATATATATATACTTCCGGACTCTCTCACTTTACGAGAGTTTTTTAGTTCGAATCGCACGTGCCTCAAGATGGGCTAGAGAGTTTCTATTTTGGATATATTTGGGGTACTTAGTTGTGCTCATGACTTAGTGTTCACTTCTTCCATGGGTATAAGTAAGTATTTCACTTATTTCTTTACCGCATTTATCACTGGGAAATTTCTGTCGGCTTTCTTCGAAACGCGTGCTTGTAGTGATAAATTACATGGTTATTGACGTTATGTCTTTTTCGGCATATTTTGGCATTAGAATTTTTTTCTTTTGCCCTTACTTATAAATTTTATATATATATATATAATATATATATATATATATATATATATATATATATATATATACGACATATTTCTAGCAAATCTAGCGTGAGGAACAGGTTCCCATATTGGTTTATGCATTTCTTCGCGACTGCCGTTGCTATGGTTGTTATTAGGGATAATTGAAGTAGCGGTAGTGGTAGTGTTGGTCGTAATGCTAAACTCCGAGTAGTCTCTGCTTGAATAGACAGATGATCTGAAACACTCTAACCATGACTGGTACGATTTTATTTAGACATCAGTATCCAATTTTCATTTTATAACACCAACTAATGTGTTCTGTTTTTAAGACAACATAGTGTAATTTGAGAGAGATTTGGTTGCTATTTCGTACATAACGAGCGACTACATACGTGTTCCTTTGTGGGTGGTGGGTGATAAACTGCTACCGTTTCCACTAAATCATTTGAAATTAATGGAAATAAACTTCCTGTAATACAAAATTTCACGTTGCAACATCGAGAGAACATGCTGATTGAGTAAAAGAGAGAGTGGGGCGTTGTGTGTGTGTGTGTGTGTGTGCGTGTGCGTGCATGCGTGCGTGCGTGCGTATTACTGCGTCTGTCTGTCAATGTCCCTGGGGCAGTACTGCTTAAAAAAATTTACATTTTTCTCTGAACTCTTGAACTCAAAGTAAAAATATTTAACACATCTAAATAAAATACATTTGTTATTTGTCTTAAAACTTATCTGAAAAGATTACAATTGTTTTCATTGTATTGTACAATTCCATTCTTTTTTGTCTTCATATGTGTTTGTGTATGTGCGCGTATATATAAGAACGCCATGTTGGATCGTTAGCCCCTACACGCAATTTTTTTCTCTCCTTGTTTCTTTTCTGTATATCTTTCTGTCGAAGAGCGTAGGCTCGAAACGTAAAAGACTTGTTTTATTTCTATTCCTGAGCGCCATACTAATACATTGTTTGTTTGTACTCCACCTGCCTTCGTCTTTTGTTTATTTTCGTAAACCTGCCTTCGTCTTTTGTTTATTTTTGTAAACCTTCCCGTTATATATATATATATGTGTGTGTGTGTGTGTGTGTGTGTGTGTGTAAGGAGGAGCACTCTGTCGGTTACGATGGCGAGGGTTCTAGCTGATCCGATCAACGGAACAGCTTGCTCGTGAAATTAACGTGCAAGTGGCTGAACACTCCACAGAAACGTGTACCATTAACGTAATTCTCAGGGAGATTCAGCGTGACACAGAGTGTGACAAGGCTGACCCTTTGAAATACAGGTGCTACTCATTTTTGACAGCTGGGTGGACTGGAGCAACGTGAAATAAAGTGTCTTGCTCAAGGACACAACGCGTCGCCTGGAATTGAAGCCACGCGCCTTCACATGTATGTATGTATGTATGCATGCATGTATGTATAAAATATTGTTGATGTTTGTTTTTATTTTCCCACAGATAACATCAGTGGGGATTCGATGAAAAATAACGAAACTAGTACTACAAGCACAGTTGCCTATCCGAGCAGTACTCAAGCTAATTACAATCCATCGACAAGTACCACATCTACCCAAATAACCTACACAAGTACCCCACCAGTCACTCTCAGGCCCATTTCTCGTGCACCACCAGTTTTGAGAGCCGTGAATGACACAACCAAGCCAGCCACACACACCCCGACTATGAAGACTCTGGAATCTTCTGTCGATGATAACGGTAAGATTAATAATTTTTTTTTTCGTTGTAGATTTCTTTTATAACTATATAAGCGTTATCGTAAACATCTTAATTATCGCTTTTGTATTTGTTTTACAAGAATTTTTATGCGAAATCATGTGTTGAAACAGATATTGTTATACTTCGGGATGATCATATTTTGCCAATTAAACACACGCAGTATATACTTGGTCTTTACTTCAGCTTTATTATTATTATTATTATTATTATTATTATTATTATTATCGTTATTATTATTATTATTATTATTATTATTATTATTATTATGTTAGTCTTTTTGTCAAAGCTCATTCGTCACACATCCCGTAACCGCTTCAGTGACTCTTAGAAATTAAATTAGCCATAATAAAGCTTAAGTGAAGACCAAGTACTTGTGTTTAATTGACAAAATATAACCATCGTCAAGTATAATAACATTTTAATTATAGCTATCATTGTTATCGTCAATGTAAGATATTAGGTGGCGTTATTATGTTAGATATATCTAGAGTTAATAATGGCGAACTTATTGACATGCATAACAGCAGTGATATAGCACGAATTTTCAAGTAGCATACGTGATAAAATTTGGAGCGAAATTTCATCGTCCTACAATGTTATATAAAGTTTATCTTTTAGAGGCATTTACCTAAATAAAATACAGCTTTGTATGTAAGTTACATTCCAATAGCAGGATTATTCAAGAAATAAAAAAAATCACGACACGTCGATGACAAACTTATAAAGCTTTGCGTCACTAGCTTTAATCAACAACGGCTGAAATTTAACAAAATCTTATCTAAGTTTAAAGAGGAAAACTGAATTGGTCTCAGACAAAATTGAAACTGAGACACGGATTTGACATGGTGAATTTTCAACTCTGACACTGCCTATTTCAAATTGTTATTGCTAGACTCAACAACTCCGATTCTGTTTCGTTTTGACAAAGCTATTTGTGCATCTCAAATAATATGAAGAATATAATTTGTTTAAATATTATCACACAAGAAGGCAGCGAGCTGAAAGAATCGTTAGCACGCCGGACAAAATGCTTAGCGGCATTTCGTCTGTCTTTATGTTCTGAGTTCAAATTCCGACGATGTAGACTTTGCCTTTCCTCATTTCTCGGTCGATAAAAAGTACCAATTGAGAACTGAGGTCAACGTAATCGATTTACGTCCTACCCTGAACTTGCTGGCCATGTGTCAAAATTTGAAATTAATATTATCACACGGGCATATATTTCGAATGTGGGAGCGTATTCGATTGAATGAAATTTATGATATTAAATCGATTTCTTAATGATGACGAGCAAAGGTAACCCGGTAGAATTTTATCCCAAAAACTTCAAGACTTAATCTAAAGGTACTTGATGCTAAACCTAGTGGTTAGATTGCTGTATTCATGCTCGTTAGGTTGTGGTTTTGATTTACGGATAGTGGGGGGTGCATTGTATCCGAAAGCAAATAATTTTAATTCGCGTTTCTAAGTTGAATATTAATACAACCGACGTCTTGCAATTAACCTTGCGACGGACTGGCGCACGTTCAAGGTGGCATCTTGTACTCTCAGTCTAGATGTAGATTTTAAATTACTGATTCAGTTACACACTCCAAATATGCCTACAATAATAGTTTCTATTAAAAGGTTATATATTCAAGAGAAGAAAGTTGTAGACTATATCAACTCAATACTAGCACCGATGGTACTAATTTTCAAACACAGAATAAATTACTTTGCTCAAAGGTACAATGCTATGTCCTATCCGCGAATCGAAACCATGATCTCATAATCGTGAATTCAGCAATTTTATCACTACGCAATGCACTTTTACCATGGACATGGAAGCACTCCGTCGGTTACGACGACGAGGGTTCCGGTTGATCCGAATCAACGGAACAGACTGCTCGTGAAATTAACGTGTAAGTGGCTGAGCACTCCACGGACACGTGTACCTTTAACGTAGTTCTCGGGGATATTCAGCGTGACACAGAGAGTGACAAGGCCGGCCCTTTGAAATACAGGTACAACAGAAACAGGAAGTAAGAGTGAGAGAAAGTTGTGGTGAAAGAGTACAGCAGGGATCACCACCATCCCCTGCTGGAGCATCGTGGAGCTTTAGGTATTTTCGCTTAATAAACACTCACAACGCCCGGTCTGGGAATCGAAACCGCGATCCTATGACCGCGAGTCCGCTGCCCTAACCACTGGGCCATTGCGCCTCCACGTACTTTTACCACACCCCATATAACGTTGGACAAACAGTGAATTCGAACCTGACAGACTCGTATGACATATTATGTTATTAAGTTATAGATCCCAGCAGAACGTAAAGTTGACATCGGCGAAATTCGAACTGAGAAGGCCAAAAATAAAAACAAATTTAGATGCCCCTAGCAGTTTGTCCGTTACTCTATCTTCAACCTTGAATTCGCTCACCCACCACCGTAAATATATACATAGAGTAATATAAAAACAAGATCCTGTATTAAATATGACATTAACAACACGAAATTCACCAAATCCAATATCAGACGTCGTAAATTAGAGGACAGTCGAACGTCTAATCTGCCGTTTAATTGATCATTTAAAAAGAAGCTGACTGTGTCTTTCAAAGAAGCGAACGGACATCTTAATCTGATCTTATGCCTAACACGAACACCTTTTCTGGCCTTAGCTGACATCACCTAATTTGACCTCACAAATTCAAGCAAGAATTTTTCTTTTTATCTTTTATCGCTGAAATATTATATGTTATTATAGTTTTTATTATTTGGGTTTTAACAACAATAACATCTGATTGTGAAATTACCGTATAAAATAAATGTGTATCTTTAGAAAGCACAAGGAAATCATTGAAGCTCTTTCAGTTATTTTTATTGCCGTGTTCAACTTAGACTTTCACGATCCGACCGAACAATTTTACGATGCAACGAGAAAGCCTTTATGTAGCCGTTCGACGTCCTAATAGTAGTAACTGAAACATCATATCGCGTCCTATTGTTTTAAAATTTGTACAGACAGAATTTTGAGTAGCATCTACGCAGTTTCGATCCCCTTCTTATGGGTGCTATTTATGATCAACAATGTTATCTTGCAGGGAAAGGAGATCAAATTTTGAGACCTAGGATTTTGCTGAATTTGTAATAGTTTTATTTTGAAAGAGTTTTAAGAGAACAAAATATTCCCAGGCTGGCAATGTTTTTTTTAGAATATGGGCAGTACCTACATGGACAATTCTTTTGTAGACTTTATACTTTTGGTTTCCCCGATGTTTGGCCAAGTGTTTAAGAGTTTCATTTAGTATTGCTGCCAAAGTCCGATTATCACAAGTACCGCTGTCGTTCTTAGATAACATATTTTTACTTAACTTTACTTTTCACATATTTAAGGCGAATAAAATACATCGTAGAATTAATAAAATAAAGCTCTAACGACATACTAACTGGGTTACTAGCTAACGACTAACCCCTTCCACCAAATTTCAAGCCCTGTGCCAGTGTTTGAAACAATTATTAGGGCGGTAGATTTACAGAATCTTTACAGTATCGTACAAAATTCCTTTATGTTTTTAGTTGTAAACTCACTGAAGTCAACTTTGCCTTTCATATTTTCTGGGTCGATAAAATAAAACACCAGTCAAATACAGAGGATCGATCGATTTTGTCTGCTGTTCGCTCAATATAAATTTCTAGTCTTGAGTCTATACCAGAAATGATTATTATTATTGTTGTTGTTGTTGTTCTTGTTGTTTATGAATCCATAGATATAACAAGAGCTTCCTGTCTTACAGCGCAGAGTATTAGGTACATCTTGGATAATGGTCATACAAAGATTTTTAAAGAATGTTTTCAGACATTGATATCGCTACCTTCAGTATCATTCTTATGTCTACAATTCTACGTAAACCTTTTGATGTTTTTACAAAAGCAATTCTATATTATTGTATTTGCGCAAATTACATACGAGGTGACAGATACATTTCTTACATGTCATCGTGTATTTAATTCAATAGTAAAGATGGTGTAATTCTCCAGGTTTTTCATTATAGTCATTCGATATTGCTACAGCAATTATTGAAACACTATTGGCATTTTGTCACGGAGGACAATGCCAGCTTTGTTATCAGCTATCTGGCAAGTCTGTTTCTATGGTATATAGTTCCATATGATCTTTGCATTATCAAGCGACGATGTGTTGGAGACAGACAATAGAACTCATGATTAACTGCCATACAAACATTTGGCTAAGCAGCAATCCATATGATTCCTTCACTTCCTTCTGGGGATTTTAAGAAATATCTATAATAATATTTATGTGATCAGAACCGATCTTCTACCTTTATAAATGCAAATAGTAAATTTTCGCAGAAGTGAGCTAAGTGGTATCTCACATCTAAAGGCTAGAATCTCATCGGCACTGAACGATAGCTAATTATATGCGAAAGTTAGTTATGCTAATTCTAACACTAACCCATATATCATATTTACTGGCGTGCGTGCTGAGTTCGTTTATGCATTCATGGCTAACATATGCTACATTGATAATATTTGCTACGATTTTTACATATTCCATATTCCGATATCGCTCAATACTAGACTTTTCCTATATTTTAGTGTCGCTATTATATTCCTTATCTTGGAGCCGGTTTTCTGCATAATGAATACATATGAATATCAATATGAAGAAGCATGTGTAATATGTGTATATTTATATGTGCGTGTGTATGTGTGTGTGAGTGAGTGTGTGCGTGTGTGTGTGTGTGTATGCACATGCAGAGAAATATACACATTCTGCATACATACGCACACATATATATGTAAGTACATATGTGTGTGCGTGCGTGTTTGTGTGTGTGTCTCTCTGTGTGTGTATACATAAATATGCGTGTAGGCATTTAAAAATATACATATATATACACACACAAACACACACACGCACACATACACACACATTCTATCGATGAAGATTCATATAGAATGTTCATAGATAGGATAGATAACAAGATACGTAGACAGACAGACAGACAGACATATACATACATACATACTTACATACATACATACATGAACAAGCATCTCAGATAGATAGATAGATAGATAGATAGATATATAGATAGATGGATGGATGGATAGGTAGGTAGGTAGGTAGGTAGGTAGGTAGGTTGATAGGTAGATAGGTAGATAGATAGGTAGATAGATAGATAGATAGATAGATAGATAGATAGATAGATAGATAGATAGGTAGGTAGGCAGGCAGGCAGATAGGCAGGTAGGTAGATAGATAGATAGATAGATAGATAGATAGATAGATAGATAGATAGATAGATAGACAGTGTAGAGTAGGTTTGTAAACAGATGCATATATGGCTATTCTAATAAACACAGTAAATGAAATATATGTATTTTATGGAAGAAATTTACGAAAGAAAAAGCGGAAGAGAAATTTGTAATAGACGTAAGGGGGAAGAGTATGAAGAAAGAAAAGAGATGGTCAAAGAAATATAGATTCCTAAATGGAAAATTACCGAGCTATTGTATAGTGAGGCGTCAAGCAATAGAAGATTCTATAATAATTATAGAACTTGAATACTTCTAAAA
>NC_043001.1:123214985-123217485 GCF_006345805.1 Octopus sinensis | reverse complement strand
CAGAACATAAAAGCTCGTACGAATCAGTCAATCCATTAGTCTCTCGTAATTCATTTGGGCACACATAGCGGAAAAAGTCATTTAGCATTTGTGTATCTACTTCTGACATGTCGCTGTTATGAGAGTTTATCTCGCTTTAAACCTTTAGCAATTAAAGTGGCCATTTTTGGCCGAAATATTCCATCTCTTTTATGGTCAAACCAACCAGATACAGCCTATCACACTTACTCTACAATGTCATTCTAGAAACATACAATCCCATTATCGAAATCTCAAAGCTATGAGGTAGATTAGCATTACATTGATAGAATACTCTACAAAAGAGTTGTATTATATCTCTTGCGATAACAAAGGATCATTAGGAGTAAACGATACTCGAGTTGCTGATCTTATTTACAGATAGTAGATTAAGTCAAAGTAGTAGAACGCTGTGCTGATGACAATCAATGATACAGAAACATACGTTTTCACAGCTGTTCTCATGTCTCTAGAAAAATAAAAGCCGATTGTTTTCTGCTTTATGTGAGCGTGTACGTGTGTGTGTATCTGTGTGACGAACTTCAAAATTTTCCGTCAACTGGATTCCACTCAAAGGGTATTGAACAACTGAAGGTCAGGATGGAAAATAATCGGCCAAGGTGTTGCGAAGTCGACTCGAACCTGCCACCGACTTGCTTGTAAATTGAATATCCTTAACCCATACATCCAAATTTACCTCACGTGAGTGGCTGTGTGATAAGTAGCTTGCTTACCAATCACATGGTTCCGGGTTCAGTCCCACTGCGTGGCACCTTGAGCAAGTGTCTTCTACTATAGCCTCGGGCCGACCATAGCCTAGTGAGTGGATTTGGTAGACGGAAACTGAAAGAAGCCCGTCGTATATATGTATATATATATATATATATATATATATATATATATGCGAGTGTGTGTTTGTGTGTTTGTGTTTGTCACCCCAACATCGCCGATGATGGTATGTTTACGTCCCTGTAACTTAGCGGTTCGGCAAAAAAGACCGATAGAATAAGTACTAGGCTTACAAAGAATAAGTCCTGGGGTCGATTTGCTCGACTAAAGGCGATGCTCCAGCATGGCCGCAGTCAAATGACTGAAACAAGTAAAAGAGTAAAAGAGTATATATTTCAAATGTGGTGTTGATCACTCATTCTCAGTGTTTGATACTACCGTGTGTGTGTGTGTGTGAAGGGAAAGAAAAGAGACATACAGACAGACACAGGCAGACAAACAGACAGACAGACAGATAGATTGACAGACAGACAGACAGATAGACATACAGACAGACAGACAGACAGATAGACAGACAGACAGACAGACATACAGATAGATAGATAGATAGATAGATAGATAGATAGATAGATAGATAGATAGATAGATAGATAGATAGATAGATAGATAGACATGTGTCCCTTTTGGAATATAAATCATTGGCTATTTTATATACACTTTATTTACTGTTAATAGATAGCTGTCTTTATTTGAGAAACTGTCAAGCGGAAGATTGAAAATCCCTTAATATACCTTACCTCCATTATACATTAAACTCTTCTTTCTGACCACTACTCCTCCAATCATACCGCCATTTTTCCTTCTATAACTTCTCAAATATCGTAGATCTTTATTGTCAAACAATTCACCTTATTACATAGAAATCACCCACTAGATAGAGTTCTATTTGTGAATGAATGCAAATACTCTGGATATCAGCAACAAAAGATGAAAAAAAAAAGAAAGCGAATAAAAAACGAGAAATTTTTCCAAAATAGCAATTTCCAATATTTGCTGATATGTAAGAAAGAAAATTCTTTAAAAAAATATTAAAATCTAAAGCCAAAAAGAAATGTATATAAAGGAGAAAATACGAATGATTAAGAAAGAAAGAAAGTAAGAAAAGGCTACATTATAGTTATAAAATATAGAGAGTATGAGTGATTGAAAGAGAGATGGGAGAGGAGAGAATGTAGTATTATGGTTATAAAAATGAGAGCGTGAGTGATTGAAAGATAAAGAAAGATAGGGGGCATGATGTATGATGAAAGACAAAGAGAGAAACAGTAAAGTTAGCTGAGGAGTTTAACTTACTCGATGACGGCAATATAACAATTAGAAGAAAAACTGCCGTCCGTCTAAGGAGATCTTATCTTGTCTTCGAATCGATTCATTTTGGTGGGGTATCTTTCAGTTTCTGTTTTATTTCTCTCTTTCTTTTCATTTTCTTTTGTTTCGGCGTAATTTTTTTCTTTATCTTTTTGCAGTGAGAAAATTTCTGATTTCATAATTCCACCCTGAGTCATACATTCTTGTTTCGAAAAAAATAGTTATTGTAAAAATAGAATAATTATTATATGAAAAAAAAAAATTATTCTTTTTTTTTTTCTTTTCTTGAAAGATGATTTGGTCGATAACGAACTTCTATATTAGAACGAAATGGCAGAAAACAGACTTAGCTTCCGGTTATATTTCTGCCTTTATTTTTTTACCA
>NC_043001.1:123197485-123209985 GCF_006345805.1 Octopus sinensis | reverse complement strand
CACTGTCAGGACGAGATGACTAATGCTGTATTTGTGTGTATGTGTATTCGTGCATGAGTGAGTGCACACGCGTGTATCTGTAGGTGTCTGCGTGCGTGTGTATGCATATATTTTTATACACATATATATGTATATGCATATAGGTATTACGTATGTATGCATGTATGTGTGTATGTATCCGTATATGTTTTGCTGACATAAATCGTAGAAAGGTATAAACACCGGTGTTTTCGAATAAAAATACTAACCCTGCGTGATATTTGATCCTCTCCAAATGGCACAAACAATCCCTTCTCAGTCTCACCGTCAGAAATGCAGTGAAATAGCCACTATCTAGACTGGAAACATGTAGCCAACGACACTAACTCAATACTCTGCACATGTATGACCATGCATCTATACATGCATGTGCAAGCTTAGGCAAGATTTAACGAAGAAGAGTGGCTGTTGCCCACAGATACAAGTCTCTTCTCTCTAAGTCACTAATGTCTATCTAAAGTAAAGGACACCGATTTATGCTGATACAGTTTGCCACAAGTACTGTTTTAAGCGTCCTGGTCAGACACCGCAAAGCATCTTACCCGACCCTCGATAGTTACGATTGGTACAGACTTATAAACCGAAAGGAAAAATGGTAAAGTTGACTTCAGAGGGATTTGAATTCAGTTGAGCCTCAGAATAAATACCATTCAACACCCTAACAACTCTGCCACTTCGACTTAATACAGAATAAATATATGTAGTAGAGGCATAGCTGTGTGATTCAGAGGGTCGCTTTGCAGCCACGTGGTTTGGGGTTAAGACTCAGTGTGTGGATCCTTGAGCAAGTGTCTTCTACTTTAGCCCCAAGCCGATCAATGCCTTGTCGGGGAACTTTGTCTACTGAGCTTGTGTGGAAGCCCGTTGTATGTGAATGTGTGTGGTGTGTGTGTGTGTGTGTGTGGAAGTGGATGTGTGTGCCTGTGCCTGTTTTTGTCTCCACCAATACCGCCTGACAACTGGTGTCTTTTTTTTTTTGCTTACGTCTGCGTAATATAGCAGTTGAGAAGAGACCCATAGAATAAGAACCAGACTTAAAAAGAGAAATTAACTACTATGGCTGGACGTATTCGACTAAAAACCTTGGAATATGATACTCCAGCATGGCTGCAGTCCAATGATTGAAACCTGTAAAAAGTAAAAATCATGTGAATATTGTGTTGTATGCTCCATATGGCTCCTACTAAGATCTGAACTGATGGCCTATTCGATAGCCTTGTAGCTGAAATCCACAACTGAAATACTCACGAATAACTTGCAAACTCGTTCCCTGCTGACTGACTATTTAATTAGTTTGTCTTCGCAGGAATTAATTATTTAGGGATAAGATGGTTCTTGGCAGCGTTACTAAGTGTCTTAGTGATACATGATGCTACTTCTGGCGTTACGTAATAATACAATTTAGATTCTGTTCAGCTTTTCAAATTGAAATCATCGGAGATTACCCATGAACACTTGTGATTAAATCGATGTTGCTCAACATAAACCGCGTGATAAGAACACTCTTGGAGAGCATCGGTAATTCGCCAAGTCAAGGGGAAAATACATTAGTCTATTCTCGTTTAATTTAGAGATTGTAGCTGGGTGGGGCAAGGTGGTGAATATTCTACTTTCATTTCGAATAAAGAAGGAAACTGTTAGCCCATTGCTGATAGGAGCTCATAGTCAAAACATTACACACACACACACATACACAGATGTACATACATATACATAAATATATTATATATATGAGTGTGTGTGTGTACATATATATATATATATATATATATATATACATATATATACATATATATATACATATATAATATATATATACATATATAATATATATATACATATATATATATATACATATCTATATATACACATACATATATATATGCATACATACATACAAATGTATATTCTTCCGCAACGGCCATTATATATTTGCATGTATGTGTAAGTATGTATGCGTAAAAGTGTGTAAATATGCTTTTCTCCATTACATAATCCCATTAAATATATATATACATATATATATATACACACATATATATATATACATATATACATGTATATTTATATATACATAATATACATGTGCATTTGTATAAGTGAATTTATGTATGTGTGTATGTGTGAGTGTGTGTGTGTGTATATGTGTTAGCATTTATGCATGTATATATATATATATATGTATGTATATATATATATATGTATGTATAAGTGGGAGTAGATGCAATACAGGCATGCCGTCTTCTCTCCAGTAAATTGCATGAACATTTTTCATATATCACAATTTGTTCCTCAGTTGTGTTAACGTAACTAAACATAAGAAACATGACGTAACAAAACATAAGAGAGAACTACCTGTTCTCTCGGCCTGCTAGAAATATCAGCCAACTTTCTCGCAAATTACACCTAGCTACCATCCTAAATTATGAAGGCACATTATATAATGAAATCATGCGTAACTCTCTCTCTCTCTCTCTCTCTCTTTCCCTCTCTCTCTCTTTCTCTCTTTCTCTCTTTCTCTCTCAATCTCTCTCTTTCTCTCTCACTCTCTCTCTTTCTCTCTCACTCACTCTCTTTCTCTCTCACTCAATCTCTTTCTCTCTCACTCTCTATCTCTTTCTCTCTCACTCTCTTTCTTTCTCTCTCACTCTCTCTCTCTTTCTCTCTCATTCTCTCTCTTTCTCTCTCTCTCTTTCTCACTCTCTCTCTTTCTCTCTCACTCTCTCTCTCTCTCTCTCTCTCTCCACACACACACATGTACACATGTGAACACACATCTACACATATATGTATATATACAAGACAGGCTTCTTACAGTTTCCACCTACCAAATTCACTTACAATGCCTTAGTCGGCAGGAGGCTATAGCAGAATACACATACCTAACTACCACGCAGTGGGACCGAACCCATAACCATGTGGTTGAGAAGCAAATATCGTACCACAGCCATGCCTGCGCCTCGAAGATCAGGGAGTCTCTCCTGGTCGCGTCGCTAGTTCTCTGCGTTGAGAGATCACAGTTCCAGTACTACGGACATGTGATCAGAATGTCACAGAATAGTAAGACGGCCTCTTTAAGTCCAGCCAGCTGGCAGCAGACCTACGTATAGACCAAGAACGAAATGGTTGGATAATACCCATACCTCAGTTAGTCACGCTTCGGAATCTTACCGGAAAGTCTAATGACAATTGCTTCTGACAGGATCTTTCCAGGAATAGTGATGGATGGATGTAGAGGTAGAGAGAGATAAAGAGGGACAGAGAGAATGTATGCACTTGTGATTAGGTTGTACAATTATAGATCTGCTGCGATAGGTATTTCATCACTAACAATGTACAACAACTCAACACATATTCATTTTTATGACTATGTGTATGAGAATTAAACGAACAGGAAGAATGTAGCACAAATATACAACAAATACACAATATATTATTTACCACAAGTTACCTCTCTGATGTTTCGGCGACTAATCACGTTATCAGATGCTGTTAAACTACAAATAGCTACTTGTTCAGTAACACGTTATATAGATGTTGCTGTTACCTTGCGGCACATTTAGATGTTATGTAGCAGTTGTTTCGGTGCCTATTCGCCTCTTCAGACGCTGTTGAACTCAAAACAGTTACTTGTTGAGTCATGCAATACATGCCAATTGTTTGACATCGTCAGTGGTTTATATCTAAATCAACTAGGTAAGGACAAATGAATGAAGCAGTCGTTTTTAAATATTACAGGGAAAAGAATAATTTAGAAAGGTATTTAAAATACCAACAAAGTGATCTCTAAAATGTAATAAAATGGGAAGCTTAAATACTTACAGTGAGCATTATAATAGATAGACACGTATGAACCAAAGCAGTAGAATTTTAGTTAATCTGAGTAATATAATTAATCACTAACATTGTAAAATGACTCAACAGCTTGTTGGTGCTCTCAGTTTATGACCGTATGAATTAAACAAACGAGAATAGATCAGAAATATATCTCACAAAGGAAATATGGAATATTTACCACAAATTACCTCATTCTTTCTACGTGAATCAGTGTATGTATGTGACTCTAAAGGTGTGAGAGAGTGAGTGTGAGAATGCGCTTGTCTCTATGTGTTTGCGTGATATATGTATATGCGCATGTACATATATACAAATATATACATATATATACATACAAATACGTAATATTATACATTTAGATGTATATATATATATATGAATATATATATATATATGTGTGTGTGTGGTGTGTGTGTGTGTGTGTATTACATGCATGCGTATATTATATATATATATATATATATATATATACATGTGTATGTGTAGATATAGACAGGTATTATTATACATTTAGATATATATATATGTGGATATATGTATGTATATGTATATTATATGCATGCGTATATATATATGCATGTATATATATATATGTTTGTGTGTGTGTATATATATATATATATATATTCATACACATAATATATATTATATATATATATATACATGTGTATATGTATATATATTCATGCACATAAAATATATTTATATATGTAGATATAGACAGGTACTTATATATATATATATATATATATATATATATATTATATATATATATATAATGTGTGTATATATATATGTGTGTGTACGTACGTATGTATGTATGTGTGTGTTTATATGTATGCATGTATGTATGTGTGTATACAATCACTAGTACTTAAACCCAATGTGCGTGACTTTGATATTTAACGAATTAGATATCACAGCATCAGTCAATTGTTTAGTGTAATTCTATTAATAACCATAAAAACCAATATTTAAACGCTTTTCGGATGAAAATCAATAAATTATTTGAATGAAAATGCAGTAATCCCAATAATTGTAATGATTTTTTATTGTTTAATTTGATATAGAGAAACCAAATTTGATATTTTAGTATCAATTCATTCTCTTTACATTTCATTAATATTTACGTCTTACAATTATATTTGGGTTGATGTTGTAATTTTATTTATTCATTTATTTATTTATTGTTAAGTTGGTATATTTATAATGGGTTCAATACTATATTTATATATGTGTATGGCTTAATGGTTAAGAATTTCACTTCACAGTCACGAGATTAAATATACAGGTTCAATCTTACTACGTGGTGTTTTAGAAAATGCTTTTAAACTACAGAATACAACGCGTCGCCCGGTCCAGGAATCGAAACCCCAATCTTACGATCATGATGCTGACACCCTAACCACTAAGCGCCTCCACTCGATAGCAATAATTTGACTAAAACTGGATTGATGGGAACCACTGTGTACGGGAGTGTTGGATGGACTATGATCGTAATTTTTAAAAGCCAGACTTGTCAATTTGCCTTACACTGATTTAACCTAAGAAATACGTTAAGGGTTACAGTGTTTGTGGAATTTAAGCATTAATTCAATGAGTATAGAGCTCAGTTGATCGGTTAACAGAATGCTCAGACGCTGAAACCGGTAGTGTTTGTGTATAAAGTCTTTTCTCTCTCTCATACACACACACACACACACACTCACACACACACACATTCCCTCTCTATCTATCTCTTTTCAAGACCAGTGACTGTTTTTGAAGTGTTGATGATCTTGGAACACCGGTGTATTGCCATGTTCTAATGGTACATGTAGCAATCCCTTTGCCTAAGAATGAAATTAGCCCTGTGCTTGAAAGGTAAGCGCGGAAAAGCAGGAAACCAGCAGAGTAAGCTCTAAATAAAATGACAGAAGTCAAACAGAAATACTGCTGCGTCAATCTCAAGCGAAAATCAGACAATAACACTGTTATATGGTCACGTGTGTATCGTCTTACGCCAGTGTGTTGTCTTACTGGTCCCACCAAAGTTCGATAAAAATGCATATATATATATATATCATTATATATAAAACTGTAGTTGTGTGTGTGTCTGTCTACTTCGATTTAGATTCCTAACTACTCCCACATTTTGCGGTGCAGTTTAACCAAATTCGGGTATCTTATAGTCGTGATTCATATCGAGCCCTTCTGGGTATTAGCGCGCGTCTACAATGAGTCTACGATTTTTTAAAAAATTACCGTCATTTTTCCGCATTTTTAATCCATTTTTGCTCGATTTATATAAGGGAAGTAACTCTCTAAAATGCTTATATAGTTATTTCCCTTACAAACCAGAGCAACGCCGGGTGATACTGCTAGTATATATATATATATATTATGGACTCTCCCGTCATTAACTACACAAATGTTTGTGTTCACATAAGCTCCTGCCATCAAATCGACATTACCTCATGTCAGATGACGAAATGATCGCAGAGCAACGTGAAATGAAGTGCTTTGCTCAAGAACACAACGCACTGCCCGGTCTGGTAATCGAAACCACGATCTCGCAATCGTGAATGCAACACTGTAACCACTAAGCCATGCCGGGATGTGTTTCTACGAACATGTTGGCTCTGAGAAAAGCTCAGGAAGTCGCTTCACCAGCTGGAACTGAACAAAAAAAAAAGAATTGGATCTTATTCAGATTTAATATACTAAAAGACAGTCAACTGACGACGTGCTAAGTTTGGTGGAACTTCATAGATATTCAACTCGCCCGCAGTTCAAGGATCTGAATGCACTGCAGTACATCAACAAACACTTCGACAGCAATAATAAATAAAATAATAAATACGCCCTTTTAAAGCCTAGCCAGGGTCATGGGCCCGGTTTCCCGGTTTCTGTGGCGTATGTGTTTCCCAGCTGGACGGGACGCCAGTCCATCTCAGCGTTACTCATTTTTGCCAGCTGAGTGGACTGGAGTAACGTGAAATGAAGTGCTTTGCTCAAGAATACAACGCGTCGCTCGGTCCAGGAATCGAAACCACAATCTTACGATCATGATGCTGACACCCTAACCACTAAGCCACGCGCCTCCAATCGATAGCAATAATAGAAGATATAAATCAAGTAAAAGAATCATTAAGCAGGTAGCTAAGATAAAACTAATGTTTTAAAGCTATATTATTTATCGTGCACTCTCAAAGATCCTGGAAACCATTAGTTACTGTTCCAACATCTTAGTCAACGCGGCTGCTACGCACACAGACATAACAGACGGTATGAATAGAATCCAGATAAGCTACAAAATCTCAGTCACAATCACATAGCGCCGTCAAGTTCATGGTTGAACAGTCTCCTCTCTATAACTTATCCACTGTAACTACAATAGCCGCTGTTTGTCAGAACTAGCTAGTCACATACACGCACAAACTTACCGGGTACACGCAACACACTCGTTTCTTTTCTACCCCATTGCCCAGCTGTATCTTAATTCCACCAGGTACTGCACTAATGACATCAAGTGTTGTCCTCCCCAAAACTGGTCCGTTCCACCTCCGTTTACACTACAGCCATTAAATTACATATGTACAGTCAGAACAGCCGTATCCACCAACCTATCTCAGATGATCGTGGCCACCCCTCCTGTATAGCTATACAAATATATATATACACGCGCTTAAAAAACACATATATGTATTTGTGAATGCGTGTGTGTGTTTGTTTATTCGTACTGCCTGTTTGTGTATCGGTGCGTATTTCTTTGTTAAATTGATGTATAGATATTTGTTCCATTGTTGTTTGATATGACAAAAAAAAAAAAAAAGAAAAGCAAGATTTCACTTTGTGAGAAAACGAGTTTCTAACACTAAATAGAGTTTCTCGTGCACACCAAGTATATTTTGGACGTGCTCTTAATCAGAGAGAAAAGTAAAAGTTACTGAGGAATATATATGTATATGAAAGAAAATGGAACTTATATTAGTCTTCAAGGAAAAAATATTATAGATATATTGAAAAGTAAAATAAATAAATGAATACGTATGCATAATGTTTCGTTGGTTTTCTATATAAAAAGAGTGCATTGTGGTTATTGAGTTTTCAAAACGATACATAATTGATGGTGTAGAATATGTAGTCAGTTAGGGCCGACAGATATAAATGTATTTGCTTTGCATTTGTTAGTGTTTTTCTTGGTGTTTTTAATATTTTGTTGGAATGTTTGTGCTTAGTTCTTTTATTATATTTAGTTTCTATGTAATATAAATATATGGAGATTGATAATGCACTTTGCAAAATAGAGACCCTCTTGCAAAATTCTTTATTATTATGTGGCTGCATACATCAATACTTACAGTTGTAGATATACATTTACATATAGATATACATATGCACAGATATAAACCTATATGTGTGTATCTGTATGGTATTTTTTTTTTATAAAATTAAATATCATGTATACTTAATTTCAATTATTCACCTAATGTTTGTTTTCTTTTCCTACTTTTGGATTTTTCTCTAAACGTTTTAATATTTCATTTTGTACGTTTCTATTGTTCTTTTTGTTTCATAATAGACTATATTTAACCTTAGAAACAGGCGTATCTATGATACACACATTGTGTGTGTCTGTTGTTGCTGTTGTTGTTGTTGAATAATGTAAATGTCCTTCGACCGGACATTTACATTATTTTGATACTTTATAGTATATAAAGATGTGAATATAATAGTGTATGCATATGAGTGCGTGTGTTTATATAAAACATGGAAATCTACAGGAGTTTCGCCAAACGGCTGACAACTAGGAGGCGAGCGGCTATCAGGCGAAACTCGCGGAAGTTGTAATTTTTTTTATTTTTATAGTCAACATATTTGACAAACTCTACCCCAAGTATAAAATTCTATATCAGATATTTGCACTATGTCTAGAATATATGCTCTTATATATATTACACTTATATGTGTATATATGTGGATGTATGTATGTATGCATACATGTATATATGCATGTTTGTATAATATATATATATATATATATATATATATTGGCTTGTGTTTGTTTCAGATAAGTGTAAATTTCTCGTTTTGGGAAAATAGCTTAATAATTGTAATAAATAAAAGTGAGACGTTCAGTGTCTGTATATAAAGACAGAGTGGTTGTTCAGTGTGTGTGGAGATGGAGTGAATAAAATCATACGTACTTCAGATACACAAAAGCAATTTCTGTTGCGTATGTTTATCTTATTGACGTTATATAACTTTCGTCTAAATCATGAGGTAACTCACGAAGCAAGTTTTCTTATCTTTGGTTTTCAATGATTTTCTTAATGTCTCAGGTGAGGAATGACAGCGCATATAACCGTTTCCCGGTCACATGCACAGAAACTGAAGTGGAAAAAATGAGTTAGTTATCTTCAAATTAGTAACTTGGTCTTGCAACAGAATGGGTTAAATTTAAAAGTACTCAAGGACTTGTGCCACGGAGGGCAACTTTGTAGGTGCAATCCCATGGTTATTCATGACCGAAGGGGGTCTTTACCTTTTTGATGACAGACAGAAGGCATAGCTTCAGTTTAACACAGACACCATCACTTTGGAATGGTTCCATGTAGTTTCTGTCAAAGCAATTCACAAATTTTGAACCAACTTGACACCATGGTAGAATACACTAGCCATGGTATCTCGCAATGTCTGTTGTGATTACAAAGCTTACTTTTTTACCACGCAGCCATGCATGCTCTCCTTATGGTTAAACATTCCGTTCACAAATTTCTCAATTTGATTTGATTGATTTTTCCTAGACAGATTTCGCACTTCAAGTCTACCTTGGCGTCACAGAAAGAGACAAACAGACTGACAGACAGAGTTTGTGTGAGAAGGAGAAAGAGAGAGAGAACGTCTCAGAGTACATATAGCCACAACATCATTGCCATTGACATTTATAATCAATAATAAATATCAGATAGCGTAACATTTTCGACTGAAAAAAGCTCTTGTCCTGACGGCACGTTTCTTTAAAGTACATTAGATCGACCGACATGCATACTCATTGAAAACGCATCCGTGTTTAAATATCACAAAGCTGCATTTTCTCAAGTGACATTGACAATCTCCCAAGAGTTTGATGCTGTCATAAACACCAACGGCATCAGTTTCACAGTAAACTGCGTTCAATTTCAGACTCTGGAAACTGCGCCTGACTTCACAAGCTAATGGGCAACGCTTCTCCTCAACCTCCTCGACGTCCTCCACCATTTCCTTCACTTCCTCTGCCCTATAACAACAACAACAATAATAATAATGATAATAATAATAATCCTTTCTCCGTAGGCACAAAGCCTGAAATTTTGGTGGGGAAGCAAGTCGATACATCGACTCCAGTGCGTAACGATGAAATTTCATCGACCCCGAAAGGATGAAAGGCAAAGTCGACTTCGGTGGAATTTGAGCTCAGAACGTAGCGACGGGCGAAATGCCGCTAAGCATTCCTTCCGGTGTGCTAACGATTCTGCCAGCAAGTCGCCTTAAACATTAATAATAATAGTAATGTCTTTACTCTTTCTTTATTTATTTCAATCATTTGACTGCGGCCGTGCTAGAGCAACGCTTTTAATCGAGCAAATCGACCCCCAGGACTTATTCTTTATAAGCCTAGTACTTATTCTGCTGGTCTCTTTTGCCGAACCACTAAGTTACGGGGGCGTAAACACACCAGCATCGGTTATCAAGCGATGCTGGGGGACAAACACACACACACACAAACGTATACACACATACTCTCTCTCTCTCTCTCTCTCTCACACACACACGCGCGCGCGCGCGCGCGTCTTTCAGTTTCCGTCTACCAAATCCACTCACAAGGCTTTGGTCGGCCCGAGGCTATAGTAGAAGATACTTTCCCAAGGTGCCATGCAGTGGGACTGAACCCGGAACCATGTGGTTGGTAAGCAAGGTACTTACCACACAGCCACTCTTGTGCCTAATAATAATAATAATAATAATAATAATAATAATAATAATGGTTTCAAATATTGTCAAAAAGCCAGCAGTTTTCGGGAGGGGGCAAATCGATTAAATCGATCCCAGTACATAACAGGTACTTATTTTATCGACCCCGAAAGGATGAAAGGTAAAGTCGACCTCGGCAGAATTTAAATGTTAAGGACAGTTTGATTGATATAATGTATAAGCATTTCTTTGGTTTGTTCAACCCATTGCAGCTAAAACCATGCAGAAGCACAACCCTCACAGTTGATTAATCTATATTTTAAACTATCACGTTTTTTTTACATGCTTGTTATGGTTTTCCCTAAACGTGGCATCTCTGTTTGGTAGATTCATCTAGGTGTCTCTTTTTTTTTTATAAAACTGTTGTCAAATTGCTGATCAATTCTATAAATGACTAACGGCTGCTGTGGAGGTTTCTGGTACTAGTGTTGAATAAAGACGCTTTTGAGATCCGACAATACATCCCATTCCCCTTGTATGTTTTCTCTCTACTCGTATGGCACAGTTGAAAACCAAATTTTCAAGCCTCTTTCATATATGTATCATTTTCTTTCTACTTATTCCAAAGAGTAGAGACATAATGAATGAAGATGTATTTTCAAGGTATTTAATTTTCCTGATTAAGTTTTCGAAAGGTTATGGCAATGCATGAGAGAATCGATAAAGTGATGGATCCAAGGTCTTCAGACGTTTTAGTACAAAACCAGAAGCGAAACCAGAAGCGAAAATGCCCAGTTATCGTGCTCGACCTTTGGTAATCAATGAAGGCAAAGACTTCGGCCTGGCGGTTCTTCAACAAGGGACACATCAATACAGGGGCCGAAGAATCACGACTACTCCCGCCTATACTACACCTTTCGCGTGCCTAAAGCTACGGAAGTAGTGGTATTCCAAGCCTCAACCATCGGTGATCAACAAAGACCATAACTGATTACGCAACGCTTCAACAAGGGATGCAATCGTTATCCGTCTATCATTTCCGCTCACAAGCTTTTGGTCATCATGAGTCTATGAAAGTAAACTGCTACGCCAGATACAGTGCAGTGGAATCCTACCAAGAACCATGTAGTTTCGAAACGAAATTCTTAACCCATACAGCCATACATGCGCTCGCTTTGTTTACAGCTTTCCTTTCTCAAAATCTGTGTTCCCGCTTTGTGCTTATACTAGAAATCAATATTTTAAAGAAGAAATACACACAAATATCTAATACTTTTATTTTCCTAGTAAAAGAAAATCAAATCTTAACGTTACTTGCTTCAAGGAACTTCATTAAATGTGGATGCCAAATTTGTTGGGTTTTTTTTCTAATATATGAAAGTTATTTAAATGATTCCAAATTGCGAAATATAATTTAATTTCATTTTTTTTAAGTTCCTCGACCACAATGGCTGAATTTAACAAAATAAATGAGAGGACATAAGAAAAATCTATTTAAAGTCATTTATTACAACACTTCATTGATATAATATTTTTAACAAAATAGAATTTTATCTTTAACAAGTTTAAATTTCGACGGATTTATTGTTAGTGCTTTTTTATGTAATTCAGTTTATTTTTGTTGTTTTATTTTAATGTAATGCTTCTTCAATATTTAAATGAGGCAAATCAGCGAACTGGCAGAATCA
>NC_043001.1:123189985-123192485 GCF_006345805.1 Octopus sinensis | reverse complement strand
TATATATATATATATATATATATATATATATATAATATATATATACATATATACATACATACAGACACACGCACTAAAATTTCGACCTATAACGTAAGTGTGCATGACTAGTGTATCCTTACATCAGTTAACGGGTGAGCATTAGTTATTTTATGTGTTCGTATCTGCTCCGTGTGTTCTTCCATACATTTCTGTGCGAGCGGCGGCGGGGCATTACTTTATTTTCAAATAACATAGTTTCACACATATTCTTTCCTCTCTATTTGTCATAGCTGCTTATGTTTCTGCACTTGCTATTTATTTCCTTACGTTCCTTTTCGTTCCGAGTTCAAATTGCACCAAGGTCAAATTTCCCTTTGATTCATTCGGATTCGATAAAATAAAGTACCGGTCAACTACTGAGGTCCATTCGCTAGGGTCTGATCACTTCCAAATCTCGTAAGCTTGTTTCCAAACATTCTGCTTTTGCTTTGGCGATCTCATTTAAACCCATACTTTTGATATGTTGTGACCAAAACAATAATAGTTGTAATAGTGGTGGAGCCGATTGTGAATGTGGCGAAGATGGTGGTGCTTTGATTCTTTAGTTTTTGGCGGTTTCTTGTTTTTGTCTTCTTTATTTTTTTACTTTTAGTCGCAGTAGTTGTAGTATTCAAAGTCATTGCGATCAAAGCGGCAAGCAAGTATTTAGAAAAAAACAAGAGAAAAAAGAAAGGAAGATATCAGAGAAGCTTCCCTAAGAATCATAACAAGATCAACGCAAGGTCTTAAAAGAATTAATGTTTTTCTAGTAAACAAGACATTGTTTTTGTTGATGCTTTTGTTGACGTTGTGGTGGAAGTAGAAATTATTCCATATTTTGTCATAGTGGCCCTGCTTAAAATATCTTTTATACACTGTATACGGATAAATCAGCTTAATAGAGGTCGCCTTCGTTCCTACTTATTATGTTGTTCCTCTCCAAGTCGGCCATGAAATAAGCAAACTTATAATTAAAAAAAAGCAATCGAACCAATACCAAAACGTTCTGCCGTAAATCTGAAACTACACTATCGAATATGGCCTTCCTTTCCTATGACAATTGAGTTGTAATTTGATGGGCTTTTACCTCTATTTGAAGCAAATGGAGTAATCACGTAGATGATGGATTGTTGGCTCTCCTACCTGAATCGACAAATGTAGAAGAATTCAACTCAGTAATTCAAATTTAGGAAATACTGTAAGACATTACGAAGAAATGTCTGCTTATAGAGAAGTACTTCGTTGTGCCATATATTTACTTATATGTATAATTTTCCCTCACGGGCTATTCTTTACTGGAAAGCAATACTCTCGTATTGCATTACTATTAATATATATATATATATATATATATATAAAGAAAAGGAGTTTATTGATATGTCTACATTTAGACATATCAATAAACGCAACAACACGGGTCTTAGTAAATTAATTTGGTCTGTGAAGGAACATAATAAACAATTTGATGTGGAATGGAATATTCAATCTAGATCCTCTTCATATGATAATGATAAATCTTCTTGTCCTCTCTGCAACGAAGAACTCTATCTCATCCTGTTCTCAGAGAATTCTCTTGTAAATACGTTTAAAGAACGCGTTTATCGTTGCAAACATTGGCAAAAACATACCTTTAGTTCCTGTAATTTCTACCATCTATAAAATTCGACCCTTAACTGTCTTCTGGCATTTCATTTCCCCTAAATATATCTATTTCCACGCCTT
Source organism: Octopus sinensis (assembly GCF_006345805.1). Taxonomy (NCBI): domain Eukaryota; kingdom Metazoa; phylum Mollusca; class Cephalopoda; order Octopoda; family Octopodidae; genus Octopus; species Octopus sinensis. The sequence goes on along the minus strand of NC_043001.1, from coordinate 123,190,742 downwards.
TAAGCTTTATTCCTATTCATCTATCGTACTACATTTCTCCACTCTTGATTTTCTGCTAATGTCTTTCTTTCTCCTCCTTCTCTTTTGCTAAATTGCATTTCACGTTAAATCTATTAACAGTTTTTTAAAAGAAATAACTTGCCAGCGTTCCCTTCATCATATACATAGTCATCACATTCGGTTAAAATGGCTTATTGATGTGGTTTGTTTCTCTTTTTTCCCCTGACGAGAAGATCACATTGTTTTACATCATTTTATTCCCTCTGGAATAATACCAATGTTTTCTTCAAAACATATGTCGGAAGTATAAAGATTTGAATAACACCTGCGTTTAACTCCATTTCTTTAATTATCAGTTGTACAAAAACATTTCACTAAACCCTGGAATTTCTGCCTTTATAAGTAGGCTGTAACATCCTTGGTACCTATGTGAATTTTTTGCTACCCTGGTAACTCTTTATTTATTTTTTCCGTGTTATTTGTACACATTGAAAAACTACACATACATTTATATATACGTACACAAACACATGCACACATCTATATAATATATAGAGAAAGAGAGAGAGGAGGTATATATAAATATAAACATTTGATTCATAATCGTTAGTTCTCGCCCACACACACACACACACACACACATATATATATATATATATATATATATATAAACATACACATATGTATATATTATTTGTGAGTGTGTGTGTGTGTATACGTGTGTCTTTGTGTTTGTGTTTGTCGTCCCTCCACATGA
>NC_043001.1:123177485-123184985 GCF_006345805.1 Octopus sinensis | reverse complement strand
TTGATCGAGCTGATCTAATATCAAATGCTTCCCAGCCATAATCATTCAGTCCTTTACCCAACTGTGGAGGCTCATGGCCTAGTGGTTAGAGCAGCGGACTCGCGGTCGAGGGATCGCGGGTTCGAATCTCAGACCGAGCGATGTGTCTGTTTATGAGCGAAACAACTAAGCTCCACGCAGCACCGACATATGGTAATGGCGAACTTCTGCTGACTCTTTCGCCACAACTTTCTCTCACTCTTTCCTCCTGCATCTAGCAGCTCACATGCGACGGACCGGCGTCCCGTCCAGGTGGGGAACCTATACGCCAAGGAAACCGGGAAACCGGCCCTTATGAGCCAGGAATGACTTGAGAAGGAACAAACAGCTGCAGTGAACCCAAGGCTACATTACTCTGTTCCTGTTACTTGCTTCATTCATTAGACTGCAGCCATGCTGGAGCACCGCCTTAAAGGGTTTTATTCGAAGAGATCGACCCTGGAAATTATCCTTTGTAAGCCTTGTTCTTATTCTATCGGTCTCTTCTGCCGAACCGCTATGTTATACCAACATCGGTTGTCAAGCGATGGTGTGTAGACAAACACACACACACACACACATACATACATATATATATATATATATATATATATATATATATATATATATATATATATATATATATATATATATATATACATATATGTGTGCGTGTGTTTGTGTGTGTGTGTATGCATATATACGACGATCTTTCAGTTCTGTCAACCAAATCCACTCACAAGGCTTTGTCGGCCCAGGGTTATAGTAGAAATCACTTCGCAGCATAAGCAAGTTCATATACAGCATCAATTCAAGTACAAATATACAAATCATGAAAGCATATAATACATAAATGCACCTGCATTAAAACTTTCAAATTTTACGACTCGATGACTAGGTAAGAAGGTAGGAATCCAAGGAGCGATAGTTAGTTAGTTAGTTAGTTAGTTAATTTGGCTCAAAAGCAAATAGCAAGGCCATGTAGGGGGACATGGAGTTAAGTACAGGGTGGTGTTCATGTAAAGAGTTCAGGCCACTTGAGGTCAAGGGAGGCTTTGAACAAAGCGGTCGCCGGCATCTTCACCATCTCGTCTGGCAGCTTGTTCCACGGATCCGCAACCCGGACGGAGAAAGCTCCTCTCCTTCGATTGAGATGAAATCGTCGCAGGTAGAGCTTTTCGGAATGACCCCGCAGCCGAATTCGGATGACTCTTTAGTGAGCACATATTTATACGATCGTTTCGAAGAATTGAGGTTTGAAATGGGCGAGTTTTCCATCCATAACAATTGACCACATTTCTTTCATCAGAGGTTCATTAAATATTTAAAAGAGTTCAAGATGTTATATAATTTCTAAACAAAAAAGCGTTTTAAGATAATACTAAATTTCAAAAAAAAATATTTGTAAAAAATCCTAAAAATATAAGAACTTTCCTAAAATTCTCCATTCTTGCCAATATATATATATAAGAATTTTCCATTCTTGCCTATATATAAGAATTCTCCATTCTTGCCAATATATATATATAAGAATTTTCCATTCTTGCCTATATATAGGAATTTTCCATTCTTGCCTATATATATATAAGAATTCTCCATTCTTGCCGATATATATATATTGATAAAAATGGTAAGACAACAAAAGAAAGAAAGAGACCTCGATATTATGTAAATAGAGGAATTTATCTGTAAATGTAATATGATACAATTATTCGGCAGCCATGATAAAACTCCGAGTTTCGGATGCCGAGCTGGAAACCCACGCCGCCATCTCTTCAGTTATCCGATAACTGAAGAGATGGCATCCGAAACTCAGAGTTTTATCATGGCTGCCGAATAATTGTCTCATATTTCATTTACATATATATATATATATATATATATAATATATATATATATATATATATATACTTCTTACCGTATTTATTTGGTGGTCGCGAGTGTATTCAGAAATTGAAACTCTGATTAATGTAGCCACGTAGCATGACTATATTCTTGACGGAAACATTCTGAATTTTATCCAAACTACTAGCCTCCGAATACCACATTCCTGTTATATATTATAATATTTATTCATTTTTATATTGTATTTAATGAAATACATAAGATACTTTCGCCATCCTTTTTTTCTTGTCTTTTTTTTTTTATTGTCATTGAAAGAAATTTCATTTACTTTATTCTTACATATTTTCGTGGGTCAGATTTTTCTTATTTTGAAGAGGTTATTTTTCCACTTACATTTTCTCTCTGCTTAATTCTCTGTGGAGTCCTTTTCATCCACTTGAAGCATGTTGCTGTAGTTACAGCATCGATATTTCTTTCTATTTCTATTAAAACTTCTTATTCTTTGTGATTTAACCTCACTTGTTGAAGTGTTTTTTTCTTTTCTGTTAACTGCTTTGAGTTCCAGGTTTTCCTTTAATTTTCTACATTTTGTGTAGGTCTGTTTTCTTTCTGTGTGATGTTTCTGAATGCTTCTTTGGGGTTTGAAACATTCAAGCAATCACATTTCTTCTTGTATTTCTTTCTATATTGTCTTTATTGTATTTTTTTATTCTGCTCAAAGGTTGTTTTGCTTGCAGTTTCCTTTATGAATGTTTCAATAAAACTCTTTTTTTTTCAATTGATACCTGAGTTGCCGTTTCTATTAGGTGATTTATAATGTCTATCACATTTAATTCCATTTTCATTTTTTATATCATTGTGAATGCTTCATTAAATTGGTGGAGTAATGTTTTATGCCTGTAATGTTTGTGAAGTGACAGAGATCCATTGACAAGTGCTGTATTTGTTTTAGTGTTCCACATTACATTTGATTTTGTTATTCATGTTGCTGTTGAAGACGACAGTGATGATGATGATGATGATGATGATGATGATAATTTTAATTTTCTTTTCAGATGAAGAATTATCAGGATCTGGTTCGGGTTCCGGAGGTAAGCAAAAACAAAATTCATAATTTCATTTACTACATTACATTAACATTACAATATAACAAAACAGCTCGAAAAAGCAGCTAAAATATCCTCAATTTGTATCGCTTTTCAAAAAACAAGGTCCATAGGATGCACCGCCCCAAATTATATATATATTCACAAGTCCTTAGAGCTGTCTTAACCTAATATCTCATAGGCCGTAACTCTGAGAAAAATTATATATCTGAACTTGTGTCTCACTGTTTGACAACTGATATTGGTTTGTTAACGGCCTAGTAACTTAGCGGTTCAGCAGAAGATAACGAAAGAATTAGAACAAGTCTTGCAATAAGTACTAGTGTCGATCTGATACACTAAACTCCTCAAGACGACGCCTTATAGGTGCATGGCTGCAGTTCAATGACTGAAACAAGTAGAAGAATAAAAGAATAATTCTGGAAGAAAAGCATACACAAGTACACACATACACACATACACACACACACACATGCACACACATATATATGTGAGTGTATATGCGCGTGTGCTTATATACGAACGTGCATATATATCTATGTACGTAAACATTGCAGCAGTTGATTGTATTGCGGTATATTTAATTAATAGTCTGAGAACAGTAAGCTGGTGACTTCAGGCAAAGAAAAATGACCGTCTGACTTGTATTGTACAAAGTCGCTAAGTAAGTGGAACTGGGAAGATATTCAAGACATTTCTAAAATTCGAGGTGTAGATGTATACTATTGATGTTCTCTAAATTCCAGTGAAAGAGCTTTCTTTTTTAATTGAAACCAAGTTCTAGAAAGAATGGGTTAAAAAAGAACGAGACGTGCGTACATGCATACATACAGACAGACAGGCAGACAGACAGACAGACAGACAGACAGAAAAACAGACAGATGCCCACATACGTACATACATATATTCATACATACACGCATACACAAATACACACATATATATATATATGCATATTTACACGCATACATTCATAGCTACGAACGTACTTTTTCAGATATATATACAAATATATATGCGTCCATTCATTTATGCATGAAGCTGAACATTCAGACATGCAAACATGCGTGCATAAATGCATTTATATGTCCATATACACATGCATATATGCAATATATTCAACCCTGCATGCATTTTTATTAAAGGATAAAAAGCAATTATAAAATTTAAAATTACTAGTAAAAAAAAATATAACCAACTTCGGATCTGATTGCATATTTATTAAAGTCTTCAGAAGTTTCCAACAATGTCCGCTGCAATTCAAAGAAGAGTAGAACAGAGAATGAGAGAAGGTGGTGGGAAGAGGTGGAAGAAAGAGCATAAGAGAGAGAACGATATATAGAGAGGAGGAAGCGGGGGACGGAAAGCGAGCGACTTACTGTCTACCACATTAAATATGTAACAAATACTGCATACAATCATCGGATTTTGTCTTCGCGAAGAAATCAATTTCGTACTGGCTTCAATGATACCAGTACATTCCAAAGCTGCTATAAAGTATTTTGTTTAAATTTTTATTTCATGTGTATGTGCGTAGATACACACATACACACACATAAACACACAACACACACACATATATATATATATGTATTATATATATATTATATAATATATATCATATATATATATATATATGTATATGTATATATATATATATATATATATATACATATATATAAGATATATATACATATATATATATTATATATATATATATATATTATTATATATATATATCATATATATATATATATATATATATTATAATATATATATATATATATATATATATATGTATTATATATATATTATATATATATATATACTACATATATATATACTATATATATATTACTATATATATATATATATATATTATATATATATACTATATATATATATATTACTATATATATACTATATATATATGTATATATATTTATATGATGTATGTATGTATACATATATATAATTATATTTTCAACTGGAATCAATATTTGTTCTTTACATCCCATAATATTGACTTGAGTCATAAATAACTTCTGATTGTTTATTTGTTGTCTGTTTCTTTGTTGTTGTTTTCATTTTATGTTCAAATAAAGAACAAAAATTGGAAGTCGTTTATGAATCAGCTTAATTGTTTTGTTCTTCTTGTATAGCGTCAAATTATTATATGTTCAGCGAGAGATGGTGGGTTAGATTTTTCTGAGGTTTTGGGGTTTAGTTGCTTGTTGTTTTTTGCCTTTTTAATTGAGTTACTTTATATCTCCTAATGTTCTCCTATTTTTGATACACCATACACAATAGATACCACAACCAATAATACGTAACTTCATGGACAGTTATTTAGTTACAACTGAAAGTCGGAATAGGCTGAGGAGTTGGTATGGCAACGGGTCACAATCGACAGGGCCAACATTGTTATCCTATCATTAATATCTCACTGTATCCGATGTCCAAGTAGACAACTTCCATCGGCTTTGATCACCAAGCAACACATTCTGAGGAATACTACAATGATACTGTGGAATATTACAGTCTTTATATACTGTGGAATATTACAGTCTTTATATACTGTGGAATATTACAGTCTTTATATGCTGTGGAATATTGCAGTCTTTATATACTGTGGAAAACTGTGGAATGTTTCAGTTATAGAGGGTGTTCAGGCTAGATTTGACAATGTTTCATGTCTCCTTTATTCAGGAACAGCATGACTACATTGTGGGAGAGTGTGGAATATAGTTACAGGTATAGTGGAATATGCAATCATAGATATTGTGGAATACTACTACTATAAATTCTGTGAAATACTAGAGAGTATATAGTAATAGAAACTGTGGAATACTATGGAATATAGAGTTGTAAATACTGTGGAATATTAAAGATATAGATATTGTGGAATATTGTGGGATACTGCAGTTATAAATACTGTAGACTGTGGTAGTTAAATATACTGTGGAACATTGTGGAACACTGGAATATTGTGAAACACTGGAACACTGTGGAAGCCTGGGGAACACTGTGGAATACTCTGGAACACTGTTGAATACTCGGGAACACTGTGGAATACTGGGGAATACTAGAGAATTCTACAGAAAGTTACAGCTTTGAAAACACTAGTATACTAATCACAGCTGTATAATTAACGAGCAAACGAGGGAGCGTATTGAATCATAAAAAGGAGTCCTCTACATGGCTCGCTAGCCAACATGCGATACAACCCCTAAAGCTCTCTTAAATCACAGGTGCCTTCATAAAAGACGGGAAGGGCAGTTTAGATTATGTAGTTCCAGATACTTTAACAAGATAGGACTGTCACGTATGGAATATCTATGATCAACGATAATTTAGATTACGATTGTTCTGGGGTGCTGAAAAACAATAACGAGCAGAGCTTCTACGTGGTCGTTGGATCGTCAAGAAATAGTGGCTCTAATTCTCTCTCAAGGCACACAAAAGAGGAAAGATGTAAAGGTAGGCTGACCCAGCTAGAACGATTTCGAACCTTAATCAGACATAATTATGAGTTAATAACATTAGTTTATTGTTTAAACATGTACCAAAACGTCAATCTGATCATTTGAACGTCGCTTCGGTTTTGGTTCGGATTTATAGTGTCTGATAACTGATGTGAAACAGTTGTGTTACATTCATTACAAACATATACATACTTATAATCTTGGAGATGCAAGTAGTATACGTGTATTGACGTATACTAATAGATATGTACAATAAGTGCTAAGATTGGTTTGCTTCTAAAACTCCGGCTTGAATGAGGTGTTGAAATTGCCTATCCAAGATGGCTAAAGGCGATACCTGATTCAGCGGGTATAAATAGATCAAATTGGAAGCCGGATATGCAAAACATTGGGCGTTAAAAATATCCTCGAAAGACGCCAACTGTTTTGTTTACCCGTCTTCCATTTTGATCTACTTATAATTTTGTATATTTACTTATGCCTGTAACACTATTACAACAACAATAGAAAATTTTATATTTTACTTACGAGGTCATAATATGACCGAAATGTGTCGAAGTTGTCTCCTGTTAGTTCCGAAATAAATAAAATATTAGTCATTAATTAATATCGTTTTATCTCACAACGTAAGCATTTCTAGTTAGCTTTTCAAAATATTTCCTATATTAATTACGTTAACACCAAAAAAATCTATAAATATGTTAACTTGTGAACGATTAGAAAGTAATTACATGAGTATGCGTAATTTTGAGATTAGTACCGTTTAATTACAATACTTTCAGACAGTACAAGGCAACAGACAATACAAGGCAACAATGTATGTTTGTATATAAATGTGTGTGTATATTTTAAAACAAAGAAAAGAGATGTGTTTATATTTGCGTAGATGTGTGTATGTGTCTGCATGTATTACGCATGGGTATAATGATAAAATAATTAATGTTTGTATATGTACGTAACAGACAACAAAACTAAACGCACATGTACGTATATATATTGTTGAGTGTTTAATGTATTGTTTACGTAGATATTTATGTGCAAGAAAA
>NC_043001.1:123169985-123174985 GCF_006345805.1 Octopus sinensis | reverse complement strand
ATCACCAGATTAGCAATATGCATTTGGAAAGATGCATCATTGCTCATGTCAATGCCCAGGTCACGCACTGATTTTGACTCAGGGATTGCAATTCTTCCTGGGCCAGTGTATCCAGTCTTCACGTCATTTACCTTTGTGTGCCAGTAGCGCAGGGCCTGGAACTACCTGCATTAAACTGCATGTTGTTGTCCTCAGCCCACCTGTTATATTGTGTCCAGCTCATGTTGCAGATGCGCATATTTTTCAGGGTTTGTATTGCGTGGGAGACTTTTGTGTCATCTGCATAGCTAGCAAGGGTGGTCATCGTAGCAACTGAAGGCATGTCTGAAAGGGCACTATGAACATCAGTGGCCCCAAGACAGTGCCCTGTGGGACACCGCTTGTTATTTGCGTTCCCTGGAGGTGGCTCCATTGCTCACAACTGCCTGTTTTCTGTCTTTTAGGAAGTTGTGCAGCCACTCTCCAAGTTTCCCGCCTATGCCGAGACCACGCAGTTTGTGACAGATCATACCATGGTCGACTTTATCAAGGCTTTTGCAAAGTCAGATATATTACATCCACATTTGAGCCATTTAGTAGCTGTTTCAACACCCCATCATAGTGTTGCAGGAGCTGTGTTAGGCAGCCTCACCTTGTCGAAATCCATGCTGGGTGTCAGACAGACGTAAGTCATTTTCTTCAAGGAACATGATTAGTTTCTGACGGACTATTCGTTCCATGACTTTGCTGATGTGTGAGGTCGAGAGATAGGCCTAAATTTTTTAGCATCTGCTCTGCTACCTCCCTTATGGATAGGGCATATTACCCCCTCTTTCAGTTTGACTGGGAGCTTACCACTTGCAAGAAAGCTCTGAAAAAGAAGCTGTAGCGGTTTTGCAAGGGCTCGTTTGCACGATTTGAGAAGGATCGCTGGGAATCCATCAGGTCCAGCAGCTGAGTTTGTGTCAATCTCATCAATGGCTAGGGGGACAAACACATATACACATACACATATATGTGTATATATATATATACACATATGTATATATCCATATATATACATATATATACACATATATATACATATATATATACATATATATATATACACATATGTATATATCCATAAATATATACATATATTTTTATACACATGAATGTATCCATATATATATACATATATATATATACATATGTATATACCCATATATATATTATATATATATATATGCATATATATATGTACATATATACATATATATATATGCATATATATATATATGTACATATATATGCATATATATATACAAATATATATATATATATATATGGATATATAGATACATATATATATTCATATATATACATATATACACACACACACACACATATATATATATATATAATGAATATATACACACAGATAATGCAAATATGACAAAGTGTTTGTCACGACTTTAATGACTAGTTACAGTTGTTTCTATACAAACTCTCTTTAAAATGCCAATTCACGTTAAAGTTCCATGTGAAAAGTTATGTAAAATTTACGATTTTAAACATTAGATTGGCACTTCGTCAGACTTGCATCAAAGGTGCGCTCGTACATCGAGCGTCTGTCACTCATTGTGTTTTGCTTGCATCGGAATGAAACAAAAATTATGAAAATAACAAACATTGGAGTGGCTGTGTGATAAGTAGCCTGCTTACCAACCACATGGTTCCGGGTTCAGTCCCACTGCGTGGCATCTTGGGCAAGTGTCTTCTACTATAGCCCCGGGCCGACCAATGCCTTGTGAGTGGATTTGGTAGACGGAAACTGAAAGAAACCTGTCGTATATATGTATATATATATATATATATGTGTGTATGTGTATATGTGTTTGTCCCCCTAGCATTGCTTGACAACCGATGCTGGTGTGTTTACGTCCCCGTCACTTAGCGGTTCGGCAAAAGAGACTGATAGAATAAGTACTGGGCTTACAAAGAATAAGTCCCGGGGTCGATTTGCTCGACTAAAGGCGGTGCTTCAGCATGGCCGCAGTCAAATGACTGAAACAAGTAAAAGAGTAAAAGAGTATACGTATATATATACTTTATTATTAAAATTATAAAAAAACACGAGAAAATCACAAAAAACTGTTACTGAGAGTTTCGCGTTCCAGTTGAGAATCAAAACTGTCCGATGAACAGGAATGTGAAACTCGGGGTAGCATTGTTTTGTAAATTTTATGTGATGTTTTTACACCTTTAATAATAAAGCATATTACTCTACCTCCAGTATTCGAGTACTATTTTCCCATCTTGTTTCATATTTATGTACTTAATCTGGTTTATACTTATATACATATATATGTGTGTGTATGTGTAATATATATATATATATATATATATATATATATATACATACATGCACATATACATTATATAATATATAAACATATATATCGTGTGTGTGTATGTATATAGTGTGCTATTAGTTTCTTGACAGGATCAGCAAAAAGAAGTACTCAATCCAGCGATATGTATGTATATATATATATATATAAATATATATATATAATATATATATATATATATATATATATATATATATATATATATATAATATATATATAATGAATTATGAAGATATACATGAGCTACTTTACGTTTCATGATCAGATAGTGCAGTAATTTGGGCAGGCTAATATAGCGTTCTCGGAAATCGTTTAAGCTCAAATAACATGGCAATTCCATTGAATCAAAGTGTCTATTCAGATACTAGCGTAGCAAATAGCCAGTGAGCTTATTAAAAAGAAATCAATAGCGACAGGAGTAGCATTAATACCAAAAGGTAATCTTGATTTCCAACATAACTTAGAGCTTGTGTTATACCACAGAATACTACGTCTTTTATCTCGAGATGGTCTGTCATAATGACTCATGATATATAAAAGGACATGTAATTATATCGTAAAGTTGGATCTAAAGATTACTTTTTTGGTATTAATATTAGTTCTGTCGCAATTAATTATTTTTAAAAAATTAGACACTGGCTATTTGCAACACAAGTGCCCGGATAGTCAATGAGATTCTTTAAATCGTCGACGTGAGGTTCGACTGTTATCACGCTGCTGGACATTTATTGCTAAGGAACTCATAACAGGCTGAAATCACGGGATCTGGCTGTTTTGGGGGCCGTATCAGACTATTGTCGTCTGCCAACGATATAACTATGTGTGCTTTTATGCGCCATGAGTCCTTGTGAGAGACCCTCGCAAGATAAATAACGCAGTATTCTGTGTTCCAAAACAACCTCCTCGTTAATTTAGAGATCAAGTCGTTATCAATCTTTTTTTATATAATTTTATATTAATGTATTTGTATGAGTATACTAATAATGTATATCACAAGTTAGCTTTTTCCTTCTCGTCTTCCATATTATGAAATTACATGGGTCTATTGTCGTAGACCCATATGATACATATTTCTATGCATATATGTTTCTTTTGCACTTTTGAAGAAAAATACCTCGCTTAATTATACCTTACTTTATGGAGAATGTATTCTTCCTATTACCAAATATATATTTTAACATCCTCTTTGTTCTTTTCATGTTAGAGAACCAGTGCAATTCATATAACTGCAAGTATGGCGGAGTTTGTGATCATGACTCAGAAGACTTCCAATGCAACTGTGATTTCGACTGCAAGAAAGAAAATGAGGATCCCAAGGAACGAAAAGGCCACGATATCGCCGTATGCGGATCCGATGGAATCCTTCACACAAACCTTTGTGTGATGAAACGAACTTCTTGCCTTCAGCAGAAACTTATTGAAGAAAAACCAAAGCATTTCTGTAAGTTATCCAACCTATGTCATCAACCTATGTCTTCTAATCTATGTCATCACTTTTACCACTACTATTACTATAGAAACGTTAGCACGACAAGCGAAATGTTTAACGGTAGTTCGTCTGCTGTTACGTTCTGAGTTCAAATTCCACCGAGGTCGATTTTGCCTTTCATCCTTTCGGGACCGATTAAATAAGTACCAGTTACGCACTGGAATCGATGTAATCGATTTAATGCCCTTGTCTGTCCTTGTTTCTCTCCTCTATGTTCAGCCCCCTGTTGAAAATAAAGAAATAAATAAATTATTATCATTATTGTTGTTGTTGTTGTTGTTATTTTTAGTCTTATTTTTATCATGGGCTTTCACTGCGCTCGGTAGTGCAGTGAAAGCACGTGATAAAAATAAGACTACTAAATAATAATAATGATAATAATAATAACAACAATAATAATAATAACAATAATATGGGTTTCAAATTTTGGCACCAACCCGACAATTTCAGGGCAGGGGTAAGCCGATTATATCAAACCCAGTGCTCAACTGGTACTTGTTTTATCGACCCTGAAAGGATGAAAGGCAAAGTTGACCTCGGCAGGATTTGAAAAGAACGAGAACGAAAGCTGAAAATCTTTCTTTTTTTCCCGAAGCTCTTACGATTCTGCCATAATAAAAGTAAAATTTTACTTAAAGGGGTCAGGTATGCCTATGCGGTTAAGAAACCCAGGCTCTGGCATAACCATTTAGCTTAAGTTGTTTACTTTGCAACCACGTAGGTCAATGTTCAATAAATACAATTTCTCAGCATCTTGGACAAGGTTATTTTATCATAGACTTGGGTTGATCCTAAGTGTTGTGAATGAAATTTGGTGAATGGAAACTGTTTAGAATCTCATCCGATTTAAAGCTTTAGATTTAATTCATTGTTTAGCTGGTGTAGTACCATCTTCTGATAAGATCAGCTATTTTATCGACCTCAGAAGGCGACTGATACTTTATTTTATCAACCTTGGATTGATGTCAAACAAAGTTGACCTAGGCGAGATTTTAATCAGGCCCTAAAGTTCCGGAACAAATTCCATAAGGGATTTTGTTCAACGCTCTACCGATTCTGCCAATACACCGTCATGGGTGTTATAAAAAATAACGAAATGTAAGGCTTGTACAATATGTAATACATAAAATCATGTA
>NC_043001.1:123154985-123164985 GCF_006345805.1 Octopus sinensis | reverse complement strand
TATAATATATATATATATATATGTATATATATATATGTATATATATATATGGTATATATATATGTATATGTATATATATATATGTATATACATATATATGTTATATATGTATAGTATGTATATATATATATATATATATACTATGGTGTACATATATATAGGTGTACATTACGCAAGCATTCAATCATGTGTGTGCGTGTGTGTATGTAAAGTAAGCAAAATATAAATCTATTTGCTTATTGTTCCTTTCAAATAGTGTTCTTTTAGCTTAGGTTTTGTTCCGAATAGTTTGCCATAAGATTGCATCTTTTGAAAAAGAAAGTTTTGAAAGTTTTTAGTTTTATGTTTTTATAATTTTCTTCATCGATTCGTTATCTGATGATCGGTTTTTTCGGTACAGAACTTTATGCAACCGAACATCAAACGAGTTTAAATGTGTGTACGCAAAAATCCTATTGAAACGAGAACTTGCACCAGTTTTAGCTTTTTTTTTTTATTAAGATTTTTCATATTACCTTATAAACTCTTTATGTTATGTCTGGAACAATAAATTTCCGAAGTCCATCAACGTTTCGACTTCTTCTCAGTGTTATCTCCTGGATGAAAAGATTTTAGTAGTTACTAGTTCCGTTTTATTGAAGGCGAAAACTATAGAAATATTTTTATCTGTTCTTCATTCATTAACGCCAGACGTTAGATTTCTTTCAGCAATCAGAAAATAATTTGGATATAGTATGTGATGTTACCATACAGCTAAGATGCTAGCATTAAGATAGCATTAGGGGTATCTTAATTTTTTCCGTTATATTTTACCATTGATTTGACTTCTAGATTAATATTCAAAGTTTGCAGGGGTGGGATGCTTATTGTATAGTATGAATGTTTGTTTTCATCTAGATCTGTGATTTAATATGATAAACCACAATGGCTCCTTGTTGCGGATGTATGTTCATCTAGCGAGAAAGCCTAGTACATGTTTGTGTAATATAATAGTCGGAGTCGTTAAGTTTACACTTTCAAGTTTTCATCGGAATTTTGCAAATTAAATTAATCGTTTAGTGTTTATCTAGAATCTTGCGGGACTGGGGTTGGTTATTGATTAGGAGACTTTTAATTTCTGTTTTTCCAAATATACTGCGAATATACTAATATTATTTGGTTCAATACAATCTTTGTTCTGGTAGATAATAAGTTCGTTTATTTAGTAGCGTGAGTGCATTTCGTTCATGTAATATACTTCTATCGTTGGTTTGTTTGAAGTATTTATTGCGTTGAATTCGTTTCTGGATTGTTGATAATCCAGTAAACTAAATTATTTGAATATCTATTGATTAGCGTTTATCTTACTCATTTCATTTCGTTTTATTGATTCTTTTGTAGAGAAAATGTAAAGACCCTTCTGAGTAGGGATTCAATGAATGAAGTTCTATACAGACTGGAGTTCTGCATGTGTATTTGTGCATGTGTGTACTTGTAGTCTTACATTATTTCCATGTTTGTATAGACATTTTCCTCTATCGTTAGTCTATGCTCATCTGTATATATATATGTGTGTGTATGTGTACACGTATATATATATATATATACGTATATATATGCACGCACATAGACGCACGCACACACACACATACATATATATACTGTTGACGTCACCATTTCAAAACAGTATACATGTATCTTTGTGGAGAGGGGTGAGTGTGAGAGAGAGTGTTTTGCTACTTCTTTCTGCAACTAGGTTTCAAAATATATTTGTTGTAACTTTGATAGATCTGAGGAAAAAACATTGTTTCAAGTAAAATGATAAACAGAAGAAATATGACAAAAGATCTTTATTTAAAAGTTTAAACTGGTGCATAGTGTTTTCAATAGCATATATTTGAAAGATAAAAGATGCTTTTTTCCCCAATCTAGTGACTTGTGTGTATATGTGTATACGTGTATATATATTTGTATGTATATATATATACATTTATATATGTATGTATATATACATGTATGTATATGTACATTTATATATACATGTATGTATATGCACATTTACATATACAATTGTATATAAATATACATATATATATATATATATATATATATATATATGAGTGTGTATATGTCCGTATAGATGGATGTGTATATGTATGCGTGTTCCTACATATCAATGCATATATAACTATATAAATATATGCGCATATATATATACATTTGTCATTCTTTTTGTATATGTATATATATATATGCATATTCATATAATCACAGATATTATATATATATATATATTATATTATATATATATATATATATATATATATATACATATGTACGCACCTTAATGCACACATATAGAGAGAGATGTATATTTAGTTAGATATATTTATATATATATACATATATATATTATGGCTGTGTACACGTCAGACGAGCATGACAATCGCTACGGAATTGTCAGCAATACCCTTGCAAAGGTTTTAAGATGAGTGTGGTTTGCACAACACCACAACGACTCTCGCTAGTAATGCTATGAAACCCAGAGACAAGCAAAGTGCAAGATATCTGGCTCAGTGGAGCAGGGGATTTTATAGAAGTTAGCCGTCTGCTAGAAAGATGCCTTGACAAAACCAGGTGACCCAAATTCCTAGCGGGTTTACTGTGCCCTCGGATACCAACCTGAGTATTTTTAAGTCCCAGCGTATATATCCATATAAACATGTATACGCATACATGTACTTTATATATATATATTATAGAATAGTTTAAAGAAAACATAGAATGCACATAGGATATTCACGTTTTTAATCATTGTGCAGTCATATTAAGTTCTATATTATATGTGATACACAAAACACAAAATGTAAACCCTTTCTGCTCTTTATATTCCTACATCCACCTCACGATTTCGCATGCACACATACACAGTTACATGCACGCACACACATAAACACTTACAAACACACACGTGCACACACAGACACACACACACACACATAACACATGCCCACACTCAAGCACACGCTCACACACATGAAACCTCACCTAAATGCAATACACTGTAAAGGAATGTCTCTCAATGTTAGCTTCTGATACATCCTATATTCTCTAGATTGAAACAATTTAGAAAGTTGTAACTTTCTATATATGATATAAATAGATAGAGAGAGAGAGAGGGGGAGAGAGAGATACGTACATGTATATGTGTGTGTGTG
The DNA here is from genome assembly GCF_006345805.1 of Octopus sinensis. Classification (NCBI taxonomy): domain Eukaryota; kingdom Metazoa; phylum Mollusca; class Cephalopoda; order Octopoda; family Octopodidae; genus Octopus; species Octopus sinensis. Next base: position 123,161,788 of record NC_043001.1, on the reverse strand, counting down.
TGAGTGTGTGTCTTTAGAACCACACACGAACACATACATACACACACACATACATATATATTTGTGTGTGTGTGTATGTGTGTGTGTGTGTGTGTGAACACATATGTAACAAGTACTGACCACACCGTTTGAAATGTATTGTATTACAAACATAACACTAAGGTTAATAGTTCCATGAGTGATATGGTTGTCCATCTATCCAATGACAACTCATTATGGTGTACTTTAAACATCTTTTTTGAGACGTATCCAAATACATTTGATATACTAAAACGCATATTCACATGTATACATATCTAATTATATACACGTCTATGCCTATATACATGTATATATATATATATATATATATATATATATATATATATTATATAATATATATATATATATATATATATATAAATGTATATACATGCGTAATATATATATATACATGCATTATATATATATATATGGTGTGTGTGTGTGTATGTATATATGTATGTAATATAATATATAATACATATATTCATACTACATATTTATGCTAAATTCCACGATGTGTGTAGGTTATTTGTAAGCGTGTAGCACCGTAAACCAATATACACGCATGCACCACGCACCCGAACTCACACCCATACACAGATTTATATATATAATATATATATATATATATATATATATATATATATATAGTATACATATATATACACATATATGCATGTATGCCTATGCATGCAAAAATACATACGTATATGCATACATGCATACATACATATATACATACACACACTCACACAACGCAAGGATAATATTGTTTCCATAAAGACAACGAATTTTAGAGCGACATCTTTTTTCCCCACCAATGCTTTTGAAACGATGCTGAATCTCAATTTTTGCCATTTAGATACTGCATATATCTGAAAATAATATATATATATAGTATATTTTTACATATGTTTAATTATACATGAACATTTTCCTTTTTTTGAAAAAAGTATCTATAATTCTGATGAATTTTTAGTTTCTTATTTTTTCTCTAAATTTATATTCTTTCTTTTAGCAGAATTGTTATTTTGTTTTTTCTTTCAATACTGATTTGCCGAAAAGTGGAAAACTTAAATATTTCCGGGAAAGAAGCTAGTTGATGGTCTTGGTGTTTTTTTCTTCGAGTGTATCGGCTGTGCCAGGAAATGAACATGTATTTTATTTTAAGTCATGGCATAATGTTTATAGAGTTCGCTTTCCTTCTAAGTATCTATGTATGCACCGGTCTCTCTCTTCTCTTTTCTTCACTCTCTCTCTCTCTCTCTTCTCTCTCTCTCTCTTCTATTATATATATATATATATATATATATATATATATATATATACATATATATATATATATGTATGTATGCGCGTGTGTGTGAGAGTGTATGTATGTACAGTATATGTACAGGTATATATATATATACATACATACACTCATATACATATATATATATATATATATAATCATGAATGAAACGCAGCGCTAGTGTTGTAAACATTATCGATCCCCACATACTCAATGTATGTGTTTTGCTTGCTTGCTGGTTCGCTGCAGTAAAGCGCTTTAGGGACGATTCTCTCATAACTCTGTGTGTTAAAACCTTCTGAAAGTCATAGACAGGCGAGACAACTCGCCTCCTGTCCCATCCAGCAGTGGCGGATACCGATTTTTCGACATTTTCATGGATAATTAGCATCACCTACATGAATCGAACCGGGAACGTTTTCTTCCCAGGAAGATATTAAGACATTTTTACTCTTTTACTTGTTTCAGTCATTTGACTGCGGCCATGCTGGAGCACCGCCTTTAGTCGAGCAAATCGGCCCCGAGACTTATTCTCTGTAAAGCCCAGTACTTATTCTATCGGTCTCTTTTGCCGAACCGCTAAGTTACGGGGACGTAAACACACCAGCATCGTTTGTCAAGCAATGCTAGGGGAACAAACACAGGCACACAAACACACACATATATATATATACATATATACGACAGGCTTCTTTCAGTTTCCGTCTACCAAATCCACTCACAAGGCATTGGTCGGCCCGGGGCTATAGCAGAAGACACTTGCCCAAGATGCCACGCAGTGGGACTGAACCCGGAACCATGTGGTTGGTAAGCAAGCTACTTACCACACAGCCACTCCTGCGCCACTCCTGCGCCACTCCTGCGCCCATTTGTTTATATTTGTCTAATCTGCTTCGATTAAACACTGTAGTACGGTTTAAAATTTGTACTGCTTTCATAGAGTCTCCTCGACATTTACGTAATGCAAATTGCGGTGTTAAGTGCATCAATGATTAATAAATTGGCCTGGCTTCCAACAGAGCACTATTTATACAAACTGGATCTTTCGGTTCCTTAATATCCTACATGTTAATAGAAACAATTCACATATTGTCTTCGGGCATAGAGAAAGTGGGGCCACAATTGGTTAACGAAATAACAACTTAATTGAGCTTACACGTTCAAAAATAGGCCGTACTTACTAGCGGGAGGCCACATCCTGAAATGCGCGTGCAACATATTTTCCCGCCAGTAAGACATTTACATATGCTGGTGTGTGATTGTGTGTTTGTGTGTGTAATAGGGAGCATGTTCATTATTCGTCTATCTGAAATCGTTCTCGTCGAACACACATTAAAGAAGCAAAGCACGAACGTCTTATAGAACAATTCATTTAATATTAGAATAATTTGATTTTCAAGCTATTCATAATTGAATCGAATTAAATAAGCTAATAACATTCTTATTTATAATTTTGAACATAAATCCATTCGAATTGTTTTAAATAGAGGAATTTATTTTGTGAAACAATAACTGAAATAGTTTATGTTTGAATATGTAAATTCATTAAAATATGTGCTTATTTCAATGAATAATAATTTGTTTTTCGTAAAATATCCTATTCTTGTTAATATTGAAATGGTAAAAATGGAAATTATGGCACAGATGGGTGTTATGGTATCGAGGACACTTTCACACAGATGAACACTATGGCACAAATGGAAATTATGGCACAGATGGATATTATGGTTAGACGGACGTTATAGCAAAGACAGGCATTATGTTACAGATAGATATTAACGTACAGAATGATACTATGTATTGGCGGACATTAAGGTACAGATGGACATTATGACATTGGTGGACAACATTGCACAGATTAAGGCATAGATGAATATAAAAGCACTATGGATATTATGGTATAGATGGAGAGTATGTCCATTAAGGCACATTAGGCATTAAAGCATAGATAAACACTTTGGTGCAAATGGTCGTTGTCATAAATGGACAATAAAGTACAGATGGTCAATAAGGCACAGATAAACATTATTACATAGATGGCTATTACGACATTAATAGCCATTAAAGCACAGGTGGACGCTATGACACTGATGGTCATTGTGTCATTGACAGTTGGACATTCAGAACAAGCAATAAACAGATCGCTGATATTCAAGTTTTCGCTATCTCCTCCCATATTTCGTAGAATGTTGTCTTGGTAACCTAAATGATTAAGACATACTTAAAATATTTTGGCATCGGTGATTTGATCATTTACTCGATTTAATACGATAATGTGGTTTTTAGATGTTTTCGAGGTACTGATTCTGAGTTGCTAACAGTATCTTGATGTGCTGCATACAACTACAGCAATAACCACTGAATTGTGTTTCGTACTTATTCTCCTACCAAACACGGAAACCTTAAGAAAAGACCAAGAACTTTGACCTTCTTTTTCTGGCCAAACTATTGAATAAAAATGGTCATCTCTTGTCTTGAGAATGGGTGAAACAACTACACAAAATCCCTTTGAACTGGAGGGGACCTAGAAAAGGGAGAAAGAATAATCTTGTAAACACACATATATAAAACAGGAAAAATAAATGTAATCAATATAAAGAAGAATGGTGGCCCACTTTGTTAATTTACAGTACCGGAAGAGAAAGATGTAAGATGTAAATAATAATTAAATAATAATGTAAGGGTAAATAATAATTAAATACGGTATTGATGATAACTACGATAATCATGTTGAGTCCAGTGACAGTGTCGAAACGTTAGGGCATTAATGAAGGCTGGGCGTCAATTATTAGTCTAGTAAAAATTTCACTGAATCCAACAAGACAACTTGAATACAACATTGCCACATGAGAAGATTTTCATGACTTTTTTTAAAGCTTCAGATATTCTTGCGCTCGAATAGCGCCTTCTTAGACCTTGATAACAGTCAAGAATTTTAAGTGTCATGGTCAAAAACAACGCGTTAGGGAAAAATAGTTGCTTGCGTATCTCTGGGTGTGGGCTCCACGGAAAGGTTTTGTACATTGCCCCTGTAAAAAGACTTCACTACAGCGAAAAATTCTGTGTAAACTTACTCCACTATCAATAAGGCAACTATCCATGTCCTCATTATAAAAACGTGCCTCGCATTGATGTATTAAGAAAAGTGTCTGTTTGAATGAGTATAATTTGAAAACATAGGCGATGACTATAAAAGAGAGCTGTAGATCTTATCTTCAACGTTTTATGAGAACGATAAGTAAAGATATGTCTAACCTTCAAATTTTTAGTTCTGGTGTGCCGCCGAATTCTGAAAACAATATAAGTATCCCGCAAATGAAAAAGGTTGCAAAGCACTGGTATATACAATGTTTTTAGCTTTCTTTGTTGGGTGGGGAAGCATATATGAAGAGTTTCTGTGGGTTCCTACTCTGGAGCAACCTACATACAATTGACCATGTGAGAAACAGCACTCGTCTAGTTGCAGACCGACAACCTGCAGTGTTTGACCTTTGGACTTGTTAATGGGTCAATGCGTAACTGAGTCTCACTGGGAATTGCAATCGTTTGAAACGAAAGGAGACATCTGCTGGTATTAGCGCTATTCTAGGTATAAATACGATGTCTCCCTTACCACATCCAGTGAGGATTTTTGCTTCGAGATAGTGTGAGATATAGAGACATAGAGAGCGACATTTAGACAGAGAGGAAGCAGAGGTCTGGCGGCGACATCAAAGGAATAAGTGTAATGTATAAATTTAGAGAAAGTTGGAAGTGGATTGAGTGATTGGTGGAGTATCTTTTATAGTGAAATAAACAGTACATGGTTTGCTAGAAATAGGGGCCAAAACACCACCAACATGGCTCACACACATATCCCCGCATTCCATTTTCGGAAAATAAGTGCACGGTCATCTGCAGAATGGTCAAATTAGTTTAATTGACACGGAAATCCTGAAATATTATCAATTTTATTTAGTGTTTTCAGCGGTCAACGTACAAACTTTGCTTTTTATAAGGATATATATATATACGACGGGCTTCTTTCAGTTTCCGTCTACCAAATCCACTCAAAGGACTTGGGTCGGCCCGAGGCTATAATAGAAGATACATGCCTAAGATGTTACAGAGCGGGACTGAACCCAGAACCATGTGATTGGAAAGCAACCCTCTTGCAACACAGCCACGACTCAAGGGGAAAATTGTTTAGTGCTTTAACGCTTATAAGAGATCCACCTTCGCACATAGAATCCGATGTTATTTTTTAAGACATTTTTTTTTCTGTTAGAAAAAATTTGCATCTTATATTACCATCAAATGCGACAATCAACAACTACAACAACGATTTTGTTTACATCAAGTATCTACAAAGCCTTATAAGCGATATCTGTTCTGTCCCTCAAATTCAGTTGACTATGTAATGGAAAGAAAACAAAATAATGAACATACTTACACACACACAGCATATAAGCACTATCATAAACAAATATTAGTAAATACAAACGTGTACACGCACACAAAAGGCGCATATCCATACATGTGTACTAAAACACACGCAAAAACACTGTCACCTATACATGCATACTTACATACATACATACAAACATTTATACACATATATATATATATATTATATATATATATATATACATATGTATATATATATAATAATATATATATATATATATATATATATATATATATACACATGTATAATATATACATGTATATATATACACATATATACATATATATATAATATATACATATATATATATATATATATATATGTATGTATATATATACTTATATATATACATATATATCATATATATATATATATAATATATATATATATATATTATATATAGATAGATAGATAGATAGATAGATAGATATATAGATATAAGTTTTGAAACGATGGTGTGTCAAAATGATCACATCAAAATATCATTTGGATTTTCTTGTGCATTTTTTATTTTTTTAAACATTTCGTTGCTTATTTGTTGTCTTCAGTACTTTCTGTGATATGTTCTTGTAAACAAAATATAAGTTTTCTTACAACTAAATATGTTATTTCAGCAAAAAACAAATTTTCATCTTTTCTCAAATGATAGACATGTTGGTGGAGCACTATATGTATGTCTGTGTGGGAAACGTTGGCTGTAATTGTATGAGTCTTACAAAATATCACACATATATGCATATCGTGTGTGCATGTGTATGTGTAACTACATTTGTCACAAAATATAATATCCATGTTAGATATATAGTTTGACATATTACGTGTGTATATATATATATATATATATTATATATATATATATATATATATATATATATATATATATAATACATTTTTGGGTAGCAAAAAATTCTAGAAAAATTCTCCGCTACCAGCGGTCAAGTGAGAAAGAAATAATAGTCAATAGACTATGTAATATATATATATATATAATATATATATATATATATATATATATGGTATATAAAGTCAAGATTAATT
>NC_043001.1:123139985-123149985 GCF_006345805.1 Octopus sinensis | reverse complement strand
GCACTGCTTTTCATGTGTGTAGGAATGTGCGTTTCATTTCACAGAGAAAATGAAAACTACTGAGTATGCAGAAATAGAGAGTAAATAATAAAACAGTATTGTTATTACTCACGGCAATGACTCCGAGTTTCCTGATACATTATACGCATCATGTATAGCATTAATGTATGAAAGGATATAATTATGAAGATGTATACGGCATTTTCTATGCATGCCTTTTCATAAATTTTGTGATATACAAAGTTTCAGTAACATGGCGTGCTAACGATATATGTGTAATATAAGCTAATGCATGTACAGCATAAGCTGTGTGTGTGTGTATGCATGTGTGTGTGTGTGTGTGTGTGTAATAGTATGTATAAGTACATTGTCATGTAAACCGTGCCTTGTCTCAGTCAAAGTATTTTGACAATTATATGAAAAATAAGTTCCATCATGTCAACTATTGCACACTTCTGTACGTATGGTTTTTTTTCTATGTATGCTTGCATGTATGAATTAATATATTTATGAATGCGTGTATCTATTATTCCTGTGTGCGTGTGTACTTGCGTGAGCGTATTTTTCTTTGTTTTATTATTTCACTTCATCTAATAAAGACAAAGCCGGTAAACAATGACAGCTATTTCCATCATATTCTGCACACAGAAGAAAGTTTTTATTCGAATTTTATCTTATTGTGGATTGCTTTATGTGCAAACTCGTTCTATCACAGTGAGAGAAAGCAGTCAGTCAGTTAGTAGAAAATAGAAAGTAAAATTTATTGCCTATGTTTTGTTTTTGTTTTGGGTTGTTTTTATTTCTTTTTTGGTTGCGGAGGTTCTTTTTTACATTATATTTCAAAATTTAATGGAATAATTATATTCCTTGATAACCTACAATTCGAAGTCCTGCTCATTAAGATTGGAAGTGTTGTGAAGTTAACTTCAATGAACAAGGAATACATGTGTGTGTGTGTGTGTGTGTGTGTTGTGTGTGTGTGTGTGTGTCTGTGTGTGTGTGTGTGTGTGTGTGTGTGTGTGTGTGTGTGTGTGTGTGTGTGTGTTGAATTTTAGCAGGAGCAAAAGAGTGATTCAATAGACTGAGAGATTCGTGCGTTGGCACTTACCAAATTTGGTAAGTGCCAATGCGCGAAACGCTCAGCCCCTGAGTCACTCTTGCTTCTGATAAAGATTAATAAAATTATACACATACTCACATTTTGAATTTCTATTTTTCCTGTTTGCATCGCCACCCATATGTAATCGACTAACCCTCTGTCCCCTCAAAACTGCTGGCTTTGTGTGAAAATTTGAAACATTTTTTTGTTGGTGGCCTTATTCTTGTTTTGTTATATATTAACATATCTGTCCGTCTTTAAGTATGTATGTATGCACGCATGTGTATATAGCAATCATCTCTATGTCATGATGAAATTTACTACAATTACGATATTAGTAATTTAACTATTGACCTCTGTGTGCAATATCTTTCTAAGTTTGTCTGTTTTCGTATTTCTACCATCATTACAAATTACATCATTACTAAAAGCAATCGTTACTGCCTTGCACTAATTCTACTGATTTTGAATTCCTCATAACACCTTATATCGTTAACGAATTCGTTTGAGAGCCTGAACGTCATTGCTTTTTAGTTCCCCTTGGCAACTAGAGCAATTTTGCTAAGCTTTACTGAGTATGCTTGTGCAATCAGATAATTTCGTTAATCGCAAAAACTTGGTACGGGTTTGATAGCAAATGAAATCACATTTAGAGAACATATATGAAACATCATTTTTCCACCTGCCTGCTTGTTAACTTCAATTTTTATACGCTAACAGATAATTTATACTAACCTCAACCTAAACAACGTGTTATGTTTACTAATTCATACTAAAAATAACACTCACACAGACACGCACGCACACACGTATATATTGTTGTATATGTGTATATGTTTGCGTCTGCGCATGTAAGTTTAGCTGGGTACTATATAAATATATATACGTATATATCTGCATGTATATATACAAATATATTCATAAAGATATATATATATTTGTATGTATATATACAATTATATTCATACATATAATTAAGAAATATGCATGTAACATACATAATATATATATATATATATATGATACATATATGTATATATATATATATATATATATATATATATATATATATATATATATATGATACATATATGTATATATATATATTATACATATGCGATACATACATGTATGTGTGTGTATTATATATAATACATATATATATATATATCATCGTTACTAATATTTGGTTTTGCAATTTTGCAATATGCACTGTACAACAGTATTCAAGCTAAATTTTCTTGACTGTCTGAGTAAAATCAATCGGTTTGCAACAAGTTATCGACAACTAAATTCTTGTACTAATAACTTAACTAACTTAACAATTACTAAAAAATGAATTACGAAACATTTCGATGTTCTGAGCCCGCCGGGAAAACGAGGAAAGACTGCCGATCCAGATTTTAAAAAAAACACAAGAACGGTTAGTAACTTGTTGCCTTCTTATTCAGATTTTATGCATTTAAAAATATGGTCGCCGTATGACTGTGCTCAAGGTGCTAAGACTAGTTGTAATGATAATAAATATATCAGTGATATTACGATTGGTGCAGAATAGAGGAGTACTTGTTGCATATTGTAGTTTTTAGTGGTGTAGTTAATTCTCTCTTGACTTCAGTACTTTGTGCTATGTGAGAACTGGAATTCAGTTTCACAAACCAATGAAACATTCGTCAGCACAGTGAATTAGCAAGAAAAATACGATAAACAGCCGGTCACAATGCCTTGTAGTACTTGGACCATTTTCTTTACGATCTGGTGTTAATTTGCATTTTATCCTCCCGGATATTGATAAAATATAATATCAGGATAAGACCATAGTATCAGTCAAGAAGTGGGGTCGGTATTATCGATTATACCCCATATCGAAATAAAACGCCTTTGACCTATATTAGAAATCAGTCATACACCGTTCTACTGAAATGAACAGCACCTCTATTGATAACTATTTTAACAATAGGTAATAGCCGATGTCACAAGAGGCTTGACTGTCATCGTAGCTTTGAGGTTAGCAAACGATATAATCTTGCTATTTCTAGAATTATTTGGAAATTGTTAAACATGAAAACTATCTAAGAATAGAGTAGATAAGATGCAATATCTCATAGTTTGAGTTACAGAAGTACTAAAAATAACATTGGTATTTTCACTTCCTACTGAGAAGTGTTACTGGTCAAAATACAAACTTTTCTTTCACAGCTATAAAGCAAACATTTTTTTCTTATTCCTTTATTTATTTGATATTTAATATGAATGTAGATAGGATTGTGATGCTTGGGGTTTGGGATACTGTTAAGCAAGTGAAATTTTAAGCATCATCGTTGCATTTTAAAATAAATACCATTAATAGACTAGGTCTTATAGATTTCCCTTCACAAAATAAAAGATCTTCAACGTTGTTAAACTGTTTTGAGAATTTTATATAAAAGGCGGTCGATTGACACAGTCGTGAAATCGTTGGCAAAATATCTTCCTGTATTTAATTAGGATATTTAACATTCTCTGTCCAAATACCGACGAGATCAGCTTTAACTTACGTACATCGGAACACTTAAATACCGTGACCGAAATCTTCGACTATTTGCTACAAAACAATTTCAGGCTTGATGCCTTTATTTGAAATCGATATTTTAAAATGTGATAATAAAGCAGTGTCGTGAAATCAATAGATGAGTGTTTTACAACATTTATTTTTGTCCTACTAGGTTCTGAGTTCAAACACTATTATGATTAAGTAGTGTATGAACTACTCATTTAGTCGTTAGGCAAATAAATATTACACAACGATCGAGATCAATTCAATCAAATTATATCTATCTCCTAATAAATCTATGATTTTGTTTCAATGTTTGATACATAAAAGACACCCGTACCGGAGTCACGTAAAAAGGCACCCAGTACATTTTGTGGAGTGGTTGACATTAGGAAAGGTATCCAGTCATAGAAACCAAACCATAGACTGGATCTTGGTGCAGTCAAACTGTCTAACCCAAGCAAGCATGGAAAACGGACATTAAATGATGATGATGATGATGATGATAATGATGATGATGATATACATTACTCTAATATTTATCATCGGGCGATAATAGGATAAGAGGTAAAGAAAACCCATACTTTTGTAGAGTCTATATATATATATATATATATATGTAAAATAGGTTACTTACTTTTTCTTTGCTATAGAGTTTCACCGTTATGGCTTATTAAAATGGTCAGCGTTGAACTATTTGTATGTGTATCTCACTATTTTATATATGTTTATAAATGCCTGCAGACTTGTTTGTTTATTATTTTTTTATATATTCTTCTTCCACAGAATCTTCAGCTAAGTGGGGTCCCTGGTCACCCTGGATTCAATCTGGCGATAAAGACTTCCGTTTCCGGTCTTGCAACGTCACTGTCGCTACAGGAAAGAATGCCACGAATATCACCTGTGCCGGAGAACGCATCCAGTTTAGCAATTGTCCAGTCACAGAAAAGAAGATCTGTCATTCGGCTAATGGTGAAGAAAAGACTTCCTTCGTTTATGAATGTAATGGACACGATCCGATGGACATCGATATTAAATGTAAATATTAGATGATTTGTATAAACTCATTTTTCTCTATTTGCAAGTCGGAGATTTGAAACTGAATCACAATATTTCAAGTTTTTGCAAAATGTGTGTGTCTGTGTGTGTGTGCATGTACGTATGTACGTACATATGTATGTATAAAATAGAAAAAGAAAAAATGAAAACATTTGGCATCGCTCGATAAACACTCAATTTGAATAGAAAATATAAACATAGTGCTGAGTAGTTATGATTAAAAGACAGAGGCTGAAGCCGGGGTTTTCATGGTAAACCAAACCGAGTATTCATGATACATACCTATTACATTACGTCAATTGACGAAAACTCCTTGATTTATTCCTTAATACATTGGTATGTACGGTGAAGTCTGAGCATTGTGATGAGGTCATGACAAGACTGATACGTATCTCTGAAGCTGTTTCCCTTGTTAAAATATTGTAAAATGGTTTAGGTCAACACACAAGAGAATTGTTTGTAATTAGACAATTGCTTACAAAGCGATGTAGTTCCGGAGTGGGTTGTAGAGGGAAAAACAACATTGTTAGTGAAATATCTGTCAAAGGGTAATGAGGTTGGCAATTACCGACCCATTGCTTGTCTTAATCTCCTATGGAAAGTATGTATTAACAGGTATCCTTGCAGAGAAAATATATACGTTCCTTGCAGAAAAGGATCTACTGCCAGTAGAACAAAAGTGATGCAGAAAAGGATCCAAGGGCACCAAGGACCACTTTGTGATAGACAACGTTATAATGAAGAACTGTAAACAGTACCAAAAAACTTATGCATGGCCTGGATAGACTTCAAGAAAGCTCACAATATGTTGCCGCATTCGTGGATTTTGGAAACACTCGACATGTGTAGAAAAGCTGAGAACGTGTGTGCACTGATTAAGAACAATTGGAAAATATGTCTTTCATGTAACAACCAGCACTTAGCCGAGGTAACAATCAAAAAAGCAAAAGAGATATCTACCAAGGAAACTCTTGTTGACCTCTATTCTTTGGTATACCTTTGATCCCACTTTCTAAAATCCTACGCAAAGTCAACGCGCACTATGAGCTGAGAAAGAATGGACCTCGTCTCAACCACCTTCTCTTCATGGATGATTTAACACTGTTCGCAGAAACAGAGCCTGAAATGGAGAGGCTGGTTGAAAATGTGCAAATGTGCAGCAAGGATATAGGGATGGAATTCGGTATCTGGAAGTGTGCGGTGCTTACTTTGAAGCGGGAGGAAAGAGTAAATTGTAGGGGCATCAAATTGCCAAACAGAGAGAGATTGGAAGACCCTGATGATGATGGGTACAAGTAGCTTGGGATCCTGAAGTTTGATAATATCTTTCATAATGAAATGAAAGACAGGGTCATCACTGCATATTTCAAACGTCCTAAACTTCTCTTGAAATCAAAACTCAACTCAAGGAACTTTGTGACTGCCATCAATATATGGGTGGTTGCTGTAGGCCGCTATAGTGCACCCACCCTGAAATGGACACAAGCAGAGATTAACCAACTCGACCGTACTACCCGAAAGACAATGATAATGTATGGTGCCCTCCACCCTAAGGCGAATGTACGCAGGCTCTACATGAAGAGGGGCTAAATAGCGTACGGGAGTGTATCAGCAGTGAAGGAAGAAACATGGCAGAATATTTCATGAACAGCAAACAAGACCTGCTACAGTATGCTGCTAATGCAGAAGGATTTAACAAAAATGGACTTGAGAGTGTCCATGAATTCCGATCAAGAACAGCCATCGAGAGAGAAGAAACCCTACTCCGCATGGAATTACATGGTCGGTTCCACCGTGAAACCAACAAATTAAAAGACCAGGAAGCATCATGAAGGTGACTTAACAAGGGTGACTTAAAAAAGAATGGTGAAAGCCTAATCATCATTGCCCAGGACCAGGCATTGAATACCAACTCAGTGAAAAAGAATATTTACCACATAAGTGCAACGAACCTCTGAAGAATGTGTGGGAAGAAGGTCGAAAGCGTGACTCATATTGTTAGTGCTTGGGAAAGTCTTGCGCAGAAAGAGTACAAGCTTAGACACGACAAAGTAGCGCAAAACCTCCACTGGCTACTATGCCTTCAGATATGAGGTTACAGGTGTTTGGTACCAACATGCACTGAAAAAGGTAATGGACGAAAAGGAGAAGGCAAAAATCCTCTGGTACTTTGACTTCAAGATAGACAAGGTGTTAGAGCGCCGAAGGCCGGATATAGTAACCTTTAGAAGGGACAAACAAGAATGCCCAATAATTGATGTGACAGTGCCAGGAGGTCAAAACATCATCATGAACGAAAGAGAAAAGGCTGATAGATATGGAAACCTGAGAATTGATATCGCTAAGATGCAGCAGCTACGAGAGTCAGATATAAAGGTTATCCCTATTGTCATCGGAGCATTGGGTTCAATACCACTCAATCTAAAAGACATCTGAAAACTTTAGAAATATCCTACAATCTAGGTGTATTGCAAAAGGCATTACTTGGAACTTGCACGCATATGGCGTAAGGTACTATCTGTCTGAGGCCCTTGTTGTGACTTGACAAGTAGTACAAACCCCCGGTAGACACAAAATCTTCAATCAACAACCTCACGATATTGCATACTGTGTGACGTCTATAATACTACTACTACTACTACTACTAATAATAATAATAATAATAATAATAATAATAATAATAATAGATTGACAAAATTATTTGACAAAATTATTTTCATGAACCTGTTGAAGACACACGAGATGTCGAAATATCGTTCACTGGATGACAATGGCACTCTTCTTTTAATTTTGACTCTATATCTTCTTGGGGAGTTACCTCAATTCTTTATATATTAACCAAAATGAAGTAGATTGACAAAATAATTTGACAAAATTATTTTTTTGAACCTGTTGAAGACACACGAGATGTCGAAATATCGATGAAAATGGCACACTTCTTTTAATAATAATAATAATAATAATAATAATAATAATAATATAATAATAATAATAATAATAATAATAATAATAATAATAAAAACAATAAGAATAACAAGAACATCAACAATAATAACAACAACAGCAATAAGATCAATAGTATATTTATATTTCTTTCACTCTTTTTCAGATCCTCAAATGTTTGCCAATATTGGTGATGGTGAGTTTTTGATTTGTTTTTTAATTTGCATTGTTTTTTCTTCCTTTTTGTATTTTTACTGGAAGTGGGGCCTCTATATTGTTTTGTTTTTTTCTTTTTTTCTTATCTTATGTGTATTTAATGAAGTGAAATATGAATAGATTTCATTTAACTCCTTCGATATTGATGAATGTTTTTCAAATTATCTCTGAGATTTACAGGACTATATTCTTTCATTATTCTTTTACTAGTTTCAATCTTTGGTTTCCGGTTCTGGTCCGGATTTCGAGTGGTTTTGTAGAGTATATCGAACCTCAATACGATACAATGTTTGGTGATTCTATGCATACATGTCCATATATGTATATTTATAAGTATAAGTTTATATATGTGTATATAGACAGACAGGCAGGCAGACGGATAGACAGACGGGCGGAGAGAGAGGTAGACAAACAAACAGATAGAGAGGCAGACAGAGTAGCAGGCAGACAGCCAGACAAACAGACAGACAGACAGACAGGCAGACAGGCAGGCAAACAGACAGACAGGCAGGCAGACAGGTAGACAGACAGATAGGTAGGTAGGTAGGTAGGTAGGTAGGTAGGTAGGTAGGTTGATAGGTAGGTAGGTAGGTAGGTAGGTAGGTAGGTAGAGAGGTAGGTAAATAGATAGATAGATATGTTTCTTTATTAGCCACTCAGGGCTGCACACAGACGGAACAGATTACAAAGTAGAGCTTTTCTTTTTGGGGGGAGAAAATGGGGGGGTAGGTTTTCGATGAAAAGGGATCGTAAAAGGGAAGATAGATAGATAGATAGATAGATAGATAGATAGATAGATAGATAGATAGATAGATAGATAGATAGATAGATAGATAGATAGATAGATAGATACGACGAATTACCACTCAATTAATGTCCAACAAATATCATCGCAAGGCAAGTATTAGTCTTTATAAGACTGATAGAAGACACTTCCTCAGAGTGCTGCACAGAGGGTTCGAAACTTGATCCATGTGATTGCGATGCGAACATCTTAACCATATACGCATGCCTAATTCCATGGAGATATATACATATATATTCCAGAATATTCTCAATTACAGTCTTTAATATATATATACATATATATATGTATATATATATATATATATATATATATATATATATACATATATATATATATAATATATATATATATATATATTTATATATATATTTATTATATATATATATTATATATATATTTATATATATAATATATATATATATATATATATATATATCTTGCTGTAATGTGAGCGTATTGTAGTATTTATGAACGAGAAAACTATAAGTATGTAATTGTTGTTGTTTAGTTCAAGGTTAATTCTGGCGGAGTAGATCGATGAGATGATCGGATTAGACGGATCAATAGAACGTCGGACAAAATTCCTAATGGTATTTAATAATGACATTTTTACCATCTGACTTCAAATCCTTCCGAGGTCGACAAAGTAAGGCCTAAGTCAAGTACTGGGGTCGATGTATAAAACTCCTGTTACTGTATCTTGGATTAAACGAAGACAACTCAAAACATTCTAGTTGTGACCATCTGGCCTTTTTACGGTGATCTCAGCCTACGTAATCTAATGTGTTCTGAGTTATTCTTCTAAGCTAATAGGGCTTGAAATTTAATGATTATATATAGGCACCTTAGGAGGCTTGATATCTGTAGCTGTTCTTTATCTCTAAATGTCCTTCATCGACGGGTAGATCTATAGTCAATGAATAATCCAGTATTGATAATAAATATTGCTTTTTTATCTTTCTACATGGTTACTCGACCTCGTAGAACCAGATGTCAAATCGCCTTCAAGTCACACTCTATTGTTTTTTTTTTTTAAATTCCATGACACTTTGGATACTGTAGGCCTAGATGCATCATGCCTGTAAAAAAAAACGGTGGGTAATGTCTGGAATGCTTTTCATTATATGTCTGCTCGATCAGAGCAGACCTGTAGACAAAAATACAACAATAACAACAATCTTATAGAGATAACTAGTAATGATAATGGTAGAGCTTGCAGTTATACTTAAAAAAAAAGGAAGCACTCCGTCGGTTCCGGTTGATCCGATCAACGGAACAGCCTGCTCGTGAAATTAACGTGTAAGTGGCTGAGCACTCCACAGACACGTGTACCCTTAATGTA
>NC_043001.1:123127485-123134985 GCF_006345805.1 Octopus sinensis | reverse complement strand
TGCGCGCGCGCGTGTGTGTGTGTGTGCTTGCGTGTGTGTATGTGTGTGTGTGTGTAAAAATATATATGCATGTATATATATATATATATATATATGTGTGTGTGTGTGTGTGTGTGTGTGTGTGTAAAGTTAATCCAAACAAGAAAGCACAAAACAACACAACAACGCGAGGGCGTGGAACAAATATAGTATTATTGGACGCTCAGGAAAGAAGGAAAGAAGGAGGGTTTAACGTTTCGAGCGGAGCTCTTCGTCGGAAACATAGGAGAAGGAAAGATCCAGAGAAGGGAAAACAGAGGGAAAAAAATCGCCAACGGTACACACGCGGTCACATTTTGAATGTGTGTATATATATATATATGTGTGTGTGTGTGTGTGTGTGTGTGTGTTTGTGTGTGTGTCTGTGTGTGTGTGTGTGTGTCTGTGTCTGTGTGTAAAATATAATGCATGGTTATATATGTATGTTTAAATATGCATGCATTAAGAATGTGTATATTAATCTAGATAAAGCGCGTAACGATGACATAATGAAATCTTTATTACAATGAGAAGAAACATTTAATATAGAAAATATACACCATTAAAAATGTTGAGTGTTTTTACTGCAATTAGACTATTTTTGGTTATCTGTTCCTTTATTTCCCATGTAGGTTTCTTCCATTCCTATACACTTAAAAATCCGGAATAAAAACTCATCCGCTGTCAATTTCTATCGACGCTGAGTTACTGTTCTTCCAGTATCTTTATATATATAGGGATCCATTGATGCGTAATGACAAGTTAGATTTCTTTCTAGAAATTAGCATTGAAGTAGATAGGTGGAAGATCCTCGCCGACGAACACTTTGTACAGGCTTCGACTTCTAAAAAGGGAGGAAATGGCTTGGGTGAGTTGTTTACGCCTTTCTCGAAGGCATTGGTAGGAAAGTAAGTGCAATGCTTTTAGTTGAGAAATTAAATTGATGATAGACTAAATTATCCGGAAAACTATCGCCACCGGTTTTTCATCACAACTTACTATTAACCTCTTTACTTCCACCACACATAGAAATAAAACAATATCATAAAAGAGGAGCAACTCGAACTTAGAACTCTTTAAGGTGGTTACAAACGCTAACCATCACCATTTCCTGGTGGTCGTGCATTATCAACATGGCTAAGAATACTGCAAAAAATACTTCAGTCCAAAACGGCTACTTTTTACTGAAACAACGTGAGCAACAATGGATATATCGCTGCCACATTTAGAGCGGTACTGTTGCTTGTTACACATACAGGCATCCCAGACACTACATCCAAAACAAGAGAGCCATCCGGCTAATTAGCAGGAAGTCGTAAAACTCCCTGAAACTGTTGCATAATCAGCGATACGAAAAGGAAAAATTATTGAAGGAACGTATCGTCGATCATCATGATTTAATTTTTCATCTGTTTCTTACCTCCTTCCTCAATTATCGATAGCAAACATTCACAGGGTTTGCCGTTAATCAATTCTGCAAGCATTCAATTAGCGGGTTTCGATCCTTTATCAGTAAAAAGTTATGTATAAAATATTGGAATCGACTATTGATAACCTCGTGAGAGTCGTTACAGATAGATTTGTTATATATATATATATATATATTATATATATATATATATATTATATATATATATATACAGATGCGGTGAATAAAGTCTCGTCTAAATTACACAAAAATGAAAATAACACTGACATTTCATTTTAACAGATATATTTACCAAACTTACATAAAAATATCTTGAAATACTAAAGAGTAAATTTATTCACTAAAATCGCCATTGGCTTCAATCACGGCCTCCAGACGACTTCGGAACCTCCTACAACTCTTCTGGGTTGTCACCTTGTTTAAGTTGGTGAATGGTGTCATAATCCTTGCCTTCAGTTCATCTTTGGTGTTATAAGGAGTTTTGTTGATCTCTCGTTCAACTGCTCCCCACACATAATAATCAAGGGTGTTGCAATCTGAGGTGTTAGGTGGCCAGGTGCTCCAGATGTTAGGGATGATGTGATCGCAGAAATTGTTTGACAGCTATGACTGGATTCTCCTCCTTGTGTGGCATGGGGCAGAGTTCTGTTGCTAGACAAACGGTTTCCAGAAGCCACCCTCTTAACCCAGGACAGCATTACCTCCTCCAGGCACTTGATGTAAGCCTCTGTGTTGAGTCTGAGGCTATGTGGGCAGATGAATGGAGGCATAACGTCGCCATCACTAGTGATCACTGCAAACACCATGATGTTGATTGGATGTTTGATTTTTATCACTCTCAGTATACGTCCTCAGATTGCACTGTCCTCAGGTTGACACCCAAACACTCTGAAATGTTCGTATTAGAGCTTCCGGCGCGAATGCCAAGCAGAACAGCATATCGTTTCCGGCGCGAATGCCAAGCAGAACAGCATATCGTTTCCAAATTTCTGGCAGATCAAATTCTGTCATGGTTCTGTTTCTCTCACAGACAGTGCTTAACTGACCCTGCTATATTATGTAGACGACAAAATCAAAAACAAACAATGGCGATGATTTTAACCATCGCGCCCTGCATGGAGAGATAGAGAGAGAGAGAGAGATACATAGATACATACATTCATACATACATACATACATACATACATACATACATACATACATACATACATACATACATACATACATGGTGGCTGCCCCCTCGTTATCGAGTAGGGCCATTGCACGAAGCTTAATCTATGTTGTTATCGTGCAATGCCTGAACAAGAAGATTTTTTTTAAAGGGAGGAAAGGCTGTGCACTGAGTCAATCCCACTCCCTAAGCAACAGCAGTCATAATCCGAAAAGAAGAGCAAGTCAACATCATCGGTAACCACTGAGCCGCAGGTTTTATATCGGAGTTATCCCAGTTACCTGAGTTACCTTCTCCTAGAAGGATGCCCTAACAAAGGCTAGGAGTTCTTCACTCCCAATGGTTTAACCGCGCGATCGGGCATTCAGTCCGATTATTTCTATGTCCCCGCGCATGATACAGCCTTAAGACATTTATTGGATGGCCGTTGACTCTCAAGAGTTCCTCCGCCCTTTGACGGGTTTTGTTTTTCATCCCGCAGGGTGTCCGATAAACACCCTCCTCACCAAGCAAGCTTGGTGGGGTTGCCGGTTTAGTCACCGACGACCCGACCATGTAACAGGTTGTACTGGGTTACATGTTACCAGTAGCACTCGAAAGTGACCTGACATACATACATACATACATACATACATGCATACTCATATATGGATATTTGTGTATATATATTTATGTACGCATATATGAGAGTATGTATATACACAGATGTATGCATCTATATATATATTTCTATATGCGACTGACTAAGCCCTTCCAGCCGGTGCCCCAGCACGACCGCAGTCCAGTGGCTGAAACCATTAAAAACATGTATATTTGTGTATCTGCGTGTGAGCCTGTGCGTGTATGTGTATGCGCGTATGTAGGTGTGGGTGTGTAGTATCAATCTTCCTCTCATTTTGATATAAGGGTTGTTTATTATTGCTTGTTTGTTTGTGTTTTAGTTTACTTTTTTCCATCAGATTCCTAGATAACAAATCATTAATCTTAAACTTAATATGAAAAGGAAAATATAAAAATACTGCACTTTGTGTATGTACACGGATTATTTCTATTATCTGCAGACAAGTTTTGAGACGTGACCACACAAACACACACAGACATATATACATACATACATACATACATACATATATATATATATATATATATATATATATATATATATATATATATATATATATACATACACACTTTCTCATTATAGTTTCATGGAAATTCAATTCAAAGATTTGTTCTTCAAAGCTGTGTATAATTGGAAGAAGACATAAGGCTACAGGTTATCTTGGGATAAAACGTCAAATCAAAATTTAGTTGTTTAATGTTGTGTACCGGATACAGTATACAAGGTTTACGGGAGAAGATTAAATACAGTGGATAATTGAATAAAATTTCAAATCAGATTAAGTTATTTAAAGTCGTATAGAATTGGTCATAGAATATGATGTTACAATAATGTTGAAATAAAATAATAAGAATCCCTTTGTATGTATGCAATATAAGAGAGTTAATTTTATTTTCGTTTCATGTTCAACACTGTATATTAAATTATTAAGTCTATCCTTAATGGAGAAAGCTAAAATAAAATGGGGTAAAAGCCCAGGTACTGAAATTAAAAGTGAAAGAGTAATACGGCATAATAATGACCTGGTGAATGTAAGTCACATTCTGAGCCATGGAATAAAGTCAAAAAGATGTCCATCAACATCAGAAATATGACCTCTACGTGGTCATTCTACGTGGTCCAAGAAATAACTGCCAAAATTTCATCAGATTACATCCTACATCTTAAAAACGAAACATGTTGGATAATATTGTCAGGTGTATATTTTTGTTGGAAAAGACGTGATGTTTTGATGGATTGAATATGATACATGAAAGGTCGGCTTGATCAGAGCTGAACTATGGTTAAACAATATGAATACTCTATGGCTATTTACGCTGTTCAGATCTAAGAGACCTCAAGAGACAAGTCAGAAGTTCATGTTGGAACTTTTAACTTATTTTTTTTTTTAAGGCGGTGAGCTGGCAGAATGGTTAGCAAGTCGATCAAAATGCTTTGCGGCATTTCGTCCGTCTTTACGTTCTGAGTTCTAATTGCACCGAGGTAGACTTCGCCTGTCATTTTTTAGGGGTCGATAAATTTAGTACCAGTGAAACACTGGGGTCGATGTAATCGACTGGTCACTCCTTCAAAATTTCAGGTCTTGTGCCTTTAGTAGAATGGATTGTTATTATTATTATTACTATTATTACTATTATTATTATTATTATTATTATTATTATTATTATTATTATTATTATTATTATTATTACTGTTGTTGTTTCTGTTGTTGTTGTCATTGTTAAATAGGATTAACACAAATTGTTTCTCTGGATATGCTTCATTCAATATCAGAAAATATTATTAGATAGACAGACAGGCAGACAGACAGACAGATACGTGGATGAATTCAGTCATTAAAATTTTAATATTTACAATATATTTTCACTTTTTTATATATTTTAGATGAATGTTTATACTCACTTTACCAAGTGGATAGCGGAGAATATAAATTTGTTGACTGGACTTATGAAAGACTGCAGAACGAAGGCAAGTTACATCAATGGTGTACCGGTCCTCTGAAAACTGGTGACGACTATCGATTGAAGCAATACAAGCGACGAGACAACAACACGGTGGCCGTCTTCACGCCATTGCATAGCTGCAAGCAGAAACTTGAGAAATTTTGCCGAGATTCGATGCCACCTTGTAAATACGTGGCCAGAGACGCAAAAGGAATCACTAACGATAAACTCCACGTTGAATGTTTGAAAGAGTTTACTCTTGGCGGCAGCATTCCATCAGGAATAAGAAACCAAAATGGTGGCCTTACTTTCTTGTGTCAGAAATTCTCGTCTAATACTTTGTTTGGAGATCTTTTCAAGAGAAAAACTGCCCATTTTGCCTCACTTTATGACAGTTTCAGACGTGTTCCAACGTTCTCTATGAGCAAACTTACAGCTATTGACAATAAGGGATGGCCACGAACTCCATATCTAATTGAAAGAGGTAATGCTTGTTTGTTCAGTATACATTTTCTTGACACTTCTCTTCGTTTTATTGTTTCTGTAAATTTATTTTTCTGTAAATGTTGAGTATACGTCTATATGCACTCATACGCACATACATTCACACACACACACATACACATACACGCACAAACACCCACACATACACATAAATACATTCACAGATATTCATATATGTATGTATTTGTATTAGCCATTATCGTTGATGGATGTCTATACACTCACACTTACACACACACACACGTGTGTGTTTGTATATGCATTTATACATGTATGCTCTGTTCATTTGTATAACATTTCTTGAATGTAGGGATGACGCTAGCATCATTCATGACCATGGGGGTGCGTGCGTGTGCATGTGTGTGTATGTGCGTGTGTATAGATATAGATGTTTGTGTGTGTGTGCTTCCCAACCATATTGTTCCGGGCTCGGTGCCACTGCGTGGCACCTTGGCCAAGTGCCTTCTGCTATAGACTCGGGTCGACCAAAGCCTTGTGACTTGATTTCGTAGGCGGAAACTGAAATAATCCCGTCTTATATATGTGCGTGTGTGTGTGTGAGTGTGTGTGAGTGTATGTGTGTGCGTTTGTGTGTGTGTGGTGTGTGTGTGTGTATGTGTGTGTGTGTGTGTGTTTGTATGTATAAATTTGTGTGTCTGTGTTTGGCCCCCACCATCACTTGACAACCGATGTTAGTGTGTTTACGACCCCGTAACTTAGCATTTCTGCAAAAGAGACCGATAGAAAGAAAAGTTCTGGTGCCCATTTGTTCGACCAAAGGCGGTGCTCTAGCATGGCCGCAGTCAAATGACTGAAACAAATAACATAATACAGATAGATAGATAGATAGATAGATAGATAGATAGATAGATAGATAGATAGATAGATAGATAGATAGATAGATAGATATGCATATATACATACGTACATGTGCATACTTACATCTATCTATATCCATATATATATATATATATATATATATTATACACAATATTTACAAACACACGGACGTACGCATATACATATAAAATTCGTTTTGATGGGTACTAGTTGCCCGATGATTTATTCAACCACCCTGGTTAAAATGCTAATAGGTAAAACTTAAAGTCACAGACAACTCGAATTTTATAATAAATTTCACTCTAGTTTCAATATTGAGTCTTTCCAACAGAAAATGCTCAGTTATTCTTAAATTTGCTTTAAAATAATAATCTTAATTTAGCATTTATATACCTACGTATATAGCTATACATGTATATTTATCTATCTGTGTGCATGCGTGTGTGTGTGTGTGTGTGTTTATGTGTATGTGTACGTGTGCGTATGTGTGTGTTTGTGCACGCACACGTATGTGTGTGTTTGTGCACGCACACATTTGTGGGTCTAATTTTTATAATATTTTCACGTTGTTTTTTTTTATATTCTTTTCAGCTTTGATCGATAAACAAGCACGTGCATCCTGGTTTTACATTGTTCAATATCGTAAGAAAGGTCTGGCAGCTCTGAGTGAACTCGAAGATGAAATTCAGAACGATCAATGCGCCGTTGGCAAGTACCAGCCTCAACCGAGTGACTATGATTTCACCACCACCTATCGTATTGGTCATCTTCTACCTCCACAGTTGGCCGGTCACCAAATAGATACGAAGATTGCAGCATTCGCTTTAACGAACACAGTTCCAATGCATATGGACTTCTATAAAGAATGGAAAAAAGCAGCAAAAATGATAATTAAATATGCCGTGGATGTATGTGGTGTTCCTCAAATAGATGCAGAAAAAACAGTGACTGAGAGTACAGAACCAACGCAGTC
>NC_043001.1:123112485-123114985 GCF_006345805.1 Octopus sinensis | reverse complement strand
TGTTTAATTAACCGATGGTGTTGGCGTGGTTAGAATACGCTCTTTATAACAAAACATGAGTTGACAAAATCACAGCTCTCTGTAAAAGACTTCACAGAAATGAAAAGACTTTATATAATTGATTTTCATATACATAGATGTGTGTGTGTGAGAGAGAGAGAGAGAGAGAGAGAAAGTGTGTGTGTGTGTGTGTGTGTGTGTGTGTGTGTGTGTGTGTGTGTGTGTGTGTGTGTGCGTGCGTGTGTGAACAGGTTTAATGTATAAGCTTTCATATAAAAGTCAATAACTATAGATAAAATTGCGTAAATATAAGAAAAAGATAACATTTCACCAACTCAACAACACAGCTACACTTTCACCAAAGTTCAGAAATGTTTAAGCTTGAAATATGGTATCACTCAATCAGAAAAAGAAAATAAAGATGCAACGAACTAATCCTGTTTTTATCTTCTGTTAAAATAAAACTAACTCTAATTCTAGCATTCTAACATAGAAAGTAATCACGGCTGGATCTCTAAAGGAAAAAACTAATACCATCATAGACTTCAAATATTAATATTCGCAAAGAGGAATTTTAAAAACAAAAAAATAAAGCAAGACTTAATCACGTGAAACTGAAGCTGGTATAATGTTACTTTTCTAAACTTAAAAGCACGATTTCAGGATAATTCCATCAAATATTTCCCTTCTACACATGATTACTTCTTTGACCGTCATTGAATTTAAGCCTGGAGTCTTTTCGTTTAGTTGCATTTCATGGAAATTAACGAGTTCAGTGAAAGCTGGTGAGATCACGTATAGTTCAAATCATCAAAGGAAAAAGATATCACAGAGGAAAATCTATATGAAAAAGTATTTCAAGTATTGCTACTGTGCTTCCAGCCGTTCCTTTTTACTATGAAGATTTTTTTTTTTCAATACTTGAACTTAATTAGACATATCCTGCTCTCACTTCTGCTAGTATTCAATTGTTTTATCACTGAATACATGACGTTAGTCCAATGTTTATCTCTCGGTTTAGTGCTATTGTTTTTGGGGGGTTTTTTTGGGGTTTTTTTAAATGATAATTTTTATCGAAAGCGAGATAATCTCGCATCTCTGCATCAAATCTCTCCGTTATTTCTCAAATCATTCAAATGGCTTGACATTATGGGATTGTTGCTTGTGAAACTAGAACACAATTTTAGAGACTAAAAATAGTGTTAGCGCAATTCGCAAAATAAAATTCAAGATAGGAGTCGTGAATAGAACGCATGCGCTTTAACTCCTTTTGTTTTGTAATTTTTCGAGCATTCTTCTTATCACATGCATATATTCAACCAATAATAGCATATTGATTTAATTATCTTCTGCAATCGCTTGTACCAACCAACACTAAAGCTTTCTGTATCACCACTTTATATACGTTTTGCGTTTCCATTGAAAGTCACTCAGAATACTCTAAGTGATTTCCCTTCACATTCAAGACTCATGCGTATTTTTTCCTAAATTCTTTTAGGATAGCGTTCTGGTCATCAGAGTTAGTGTCGTTCATTTTTGTGATTGAACGCAATTCTCAAGTCAATAACTATTCAAAGTCTGAATGGTCTCTAAACATTTGAACTATTGGAAATGCCTTCAATATATTCTGTTGATTGAGAAGTAAAAGTAACACGGAACACATCACAGGGTCACATCTGCACTAAGATTGAACATTTGTAACAAAACAGATGTACTTAAAATTAACATAAGTGAAATCGATTTGGTTCCTTCCGACTCATTCTATTTGAGTACACCATATGTCAGTTTTCGACCTTTACTCTACGTAATGTCAAAGTAAAAGTGACAGAGATTGTTCTATACGAAGAATCTTGGCCGTCGTTTTTTTTTTCGTTACTTTTAGTTGAGAGGGTGTGTGTGTGTATATATATATATATATAAACCACACACACACATACATATATAAATACATATATATATATATATTCAAAAATATAAGGAATGGCCATAATAGGACATTCGACTCACTAGAAAGAGCAGCCAAACTCAAACCGCTAATAGTTGTAATTCTGAAATTGAAAGAGAAATAAAAACGTTTACCCTTTCATCTCTGGACTATGCGTAGTTTCGGCAAACTTTAGAAAACAAATTAATTAAATTAAATTAGATTTATTTACAACTGGCGTGCCTCGTCGGCAGAGAAGCCAAGGACAAAAATATATCAACGAGGCGATGGTAAGGAAGCTTCAAGTCTATATGCTATAAATTTTCAAAATCTACCGCAATTGCGCGGTCTTCTCAGCAGCAAAAAGAGTTTGGTGTTCTTTTTAGCGAGTCGAATGTCCTATTATGGCCATTCCTTATATTTTTGAATGTATATTATATAGTCTTTGACTATCTTTCCTTTCTCGCTGGACCGCTGGTAGCGGAGAATTTTTTGCTACCCTTATATTTATTAATATATATATATATATATATATATATATATATATATATATATATATAATATATATATATATAT
>NC_043001.1:123092485-123109985 GCF_006345805.1 Octopus sinensis | reverse complement strand
AAGATTGCAAACGATTGTGTGTGTGTGTGTGTGTGTGTGTGTGTGTATGTGTGTGTTTGTGTGTGTGTGAGTGTGTGCGCGCACACGCGTTTAAGAGGTAATATTATCTATGGAAATGTAGACTGTTTTACTGTGTTTTGGCTTCACAAAAAAAGAAACGGTGAAAAAGCCATGCAAAATAGACAGGTCAAAGGTCTTCCTTATTGTACACGCCATCTCTGGCGGATCTAAAAATAAAAATCAAGTGTTGCTTCTGAAAATCTTCAAAGTTAGACAACAGAGAAAATGAGACTTTATAAGTTTTCACATGTCTGCGATACTTGAGAGCAATTTGACTTTGTTGTTGTAGCAGCAGCAGCAGCAGCAGCAGCAGTGGCGGCGGCGTTGGTGCTGGTGGTGGTGGTGGTGGAGGTGGTTAAGGGGAGGAGGAGGATTAGTGCTGGAGTTGTTTAGTCACAAGTCAGCCTCTGGTCGAACAGATCTATGGTCAAAGGCATTCCAGCCTTGACCATTCCATACATAGTATGTAAGACTGCATTATACAATGTATGTGTATGCGTGTGCGTGCCTGTGTGTGTGTGTGTGTGTGCTTTGCGTGCGTGTGTGTGTTTGTTACTTGAAAGAGATTTTATGGCTCTGTTTCTTGTAAATGTAGTGACACATAGAAGCTTTACGTTTATTCTGTTTACTACTACTACTACTACTTCTACCACTACTACTACTACTACTACTAACCGATGTTATCTGGTTAGTCTGAGTAAAAGGAATTTTGCGTGGGAGTGCTTTAAGATGTCAGATCTGGTATTACAGCTGATTCTATTAAATGAATACGTATATTATCAAAGGGAGATCGAACTACTGCGAATTTTAATAGAAATTATTTTCTCAGATTCTGCTAAATTATCTGCTTTGTTTTGTTTTGTTTTGTTTTTTCTGTACGGTACCGTCAAGTGATATATCTAACAATGGTAGCCTAGGAACCAAAACTTAATTATTTAATGTGTTCTTAATTAAGGTAATTAGGTGTGTATTTTTGGTAATTTAACAGCGTAATTTATATGGAGTAACTTTACATTAAGTAGTGGAACGTACAATTTCCTGTAACTCAGACTACGTTATGGGCCTATCAGACAAAATGGAAAAGGTATTTCTCCGGAGAGTGGTGCAGGAGATGCGCTGAAACAACCACTCTGACTCACGGTGCTCGAACTTTCGGATAGCCATCTCCACCCAAATAGTGGTCATCAGGGATACGGCCTGTGGGGCGAGTACGCTGGAAGTCTCCAAGTGACTGATACCTTGACGGTTTACTTTTCTCAGGCTGATGAGAAGCCGATACAGGGATGGTAGATGTATACACCAAGTTGCCGTTGTCACACCGTCGTGTCTTTTACCGTCCCCACGGTCTAGTCCCGCTGGCTCGAGCTGGGAAGTGAAACCTGCAGCGTCTAGGCCATGCTTTATGATTTTGTTCCCCATGTAGTGTAGACGCATGGTTCAGTGGTTAGAACGTCGGGTTCACAATCATGAGGTAGTAAGTTCGCTTCCCGAACCGGATTGTGTGTTGCGTTCTTGAGCAAGACACTTTATTTCACATTGCTCCAGTTCATTCAGCTGTGGAAATAAGTTGCGACGTCACTGGTGCCTTTGCCTTTCCCTTAGATAACATTAGTGGTGTGGAGAGTGGAGACTGGTTTGCATGGGCGACTGCTGATCTTCCATAAACAACCCTGGCCGGCTTGTGCCTAGGAGGGTAACTTTCTAGGTGTAATCTCATGGTCATTCATGACCGAATGGAGTCTTTACCCTTTACCCTTTACCCTTTTTATCCCATATTAGAACTTCGTGTCTTTCTTTCAAGTTTAATATGTCCTCGCGGAAGTACAGTTTAATAGGTCCTCTCGGAAGTACAATTTAATAGGTCCTCTCGGAAGTACAGTTTAATAAGTACTCTCGGAAGTACAGTTTAATAGGTCCTCTCAGAAGTACAGTTTAATAGGTCCTCTCGGAAGTACAGTTTAATAGGTCCTCTCGGAAGTACAGTTTAATAGATCCTCTCGGAAGTACAATTTAATAGGTCCTCTCGGAAGTACAGTTTAATAGGTCCTCTCGGAAGTACAGTTTAATAGGTCCTCTCGGAAGTACAGTTTAATAGGTCCTCTCGGAAGTACAGTTTAATAGGTCCTCTCGGAAGTACAGTTTAATAGGTCCTCTCGGAAATACAGTTTAATAGGTCCTCTCGGAAGTACAGTTTAATAGGTCCTCTCGGATGTACAGTTTAATAGGTCCTCACGGAAGTACAGTTCACTTAGGAGGAAAACCGATGTACGTGGCCAATGTTTTGTTGACTTGGACAAAATCTTATAAAACGAAAATGAGAGGCTGCGATGACAATAATGACCATTAAAAGCACCAAGTGAATACAAATATTTCTCAAAACCAAACTGTTAACTTCTATCCCATCTATCTCTCCCCACTGTTAATCTGCTCAACATCAATTTTTTTTCCTCCTTTGCATGTCGTCCTTCTATTTGTTCTCAATCCATGTCTTGTTTGTCTTTTTTTCTTCCAGTCGCGACAATGCGGGGTGATAGCTCAAGGCTATCAACCCGCATTGATTTCCCCAGTTCTTTGAGAATTTATTATCATGGTTACATTCTCTTCAACCATTAGAAAAATTTTAAAAGCACAGGAACTTAACTTAACATCATAACGAAACATTTACAAAATCATTCTGTGCCACGCGACACTCGGTTACACAACTCTACTACACTACGCCACACAGCTCTGTTCTCTACGTGTTGTTCGCAGTGTTGAGTTTATTCTTTATAAGACCCAAAAATATATAAAGATTGGAGGCCATTTGTTTGAAAAGAAATTACACCAGAAAGTCTCACAATCATTGAAACCATATATGGCTTTGGATTCTCTTCAGACTATTAAACCCTAAATACCGAGGATCTCCCCTAGTAAAAGAACATTATTAATATAACTAGGACTGCATGCTAAAGACTGGCCCTTTTTTTTGAGTGTCACAAAAATATTTCAGTCCCCAAGTTACCGACACTCTACAAAGCTCAAATAAAACCCACAATAGAGTACTACTCCAATATCTGAAACGACGACGATGATGATGATGATGATGATGATGATGATGATGATGATGACGACGACGATGGTGCTGATACTGCTGCTACACGCACTGACATCCAGAGAAGGACTACTCGATTGATTAGAATAAAGTCACTTAAAGATGCGATAAATCACACAGGCGTGCATCTCTTTCTCTCTCTCTTTTATCGCTGCTATAATGGTCGCTCTGTTTCTCGAAGCTAGTTGCCCTGGTACATTTTCCACTCAAGCACCTCAATCCACTCATCGCTCCACCTCCCATCGCCCTTGTTCAAAAATCGCCCATTCCCTTGATTCCAAATCCATGCCCCAGCTCCACACTGGCCGCTATTCCTGCTCCCTCCTACCTGAGTTGTTGGCCCTCTGATGTCTTCTCCCTGCTCGTGTCTTTCCTACAGGTGTTTTTCCTGCATGTACTGACCTGCAACAATTTAACTGGGACGTTAACTGCATCATAGGCGGCGTGCTGGCAGGATCGTTAGCACGCCGGGCAATATGCTTTACTGCATTTCATCTGTTTTTACGTTCTGAGTTCGAATTCCACTGTGGTCAACTTTTCTTTTCATCCTTTCGGAGTCGATGAAATAAGTACCCACTTAAGCACAGGGAGTCGATGTAATCGACTTACTCCTTCCCTCGAAATTGCTGGCCTTCTGCCAAAACTTGATACTAATATTAACTGCATCAAGTTCATCGGCCTCAGTGAGTCTACAAAGGTCATGGTCATTGCCCCTTCTTCTACACTCAGCAAATAAAAAATATTGTAGCTGGTTCAGCTCGTGTCTAATTCTAGCACTAGTAGCTTGACTTCTAAAAGTAGAAAACTTCTTTCATATCAAATTCCACCATGTAAAAAGAAATTGAAGAACACATAGGATTGTGTGGACTTAGATATACAGTCTTACAAAAAAAGTTGTGTGATCATGACTTGAATGGTTTTGATCCTAATATGCCCAATCAAGGCTCACCAGTCACTGGACAATAACAGTAACAACGACACTACAACGACACTACAACGACACTACAACGACACTACAAGTAACAACGACACTACAAGCCAATAGAAGTGGTCTCCACGAAGTCATTCGATCTGCTAAGAATAGCAGCCAATTTTCTCTCGAGTCACGCACTTTCGTCTTCAAAAGTAAAGGGTACATTGGACAGGTATCCCAAAGTAGGTCGCGATTTACAAAAAGACGGGGTGGCCATGAACAGCTTTAATCATGGGTCTACCAGATCAGGATTCATCAGGAGCAACTAGTGAAGGTGCATGGCCTAGTTGTTAGGGCTCATGATCATTTAAAACGTGGCTTCGATTCTCGGATCGAGCGGATCGAGCGGATCGAGCTTCCCGGTGCAAAGCACTTTATTTCACAGTCATCTCAGCTGGAAATTAAAACTGCTACAGTCTAGTCGAAGTCCAAGGAAGTTCAGCTTTCCTTTCATACTTCAGGAGTAAATAAAATAAAGTACCAGCCAAGTAGTAGTAGTAGTAGTAGTAGTAGTAGTAGTAGTAGTGTAGTAGTAGTAGTAGTAGTAGTAGTAGTAGTAGTAGTAGTAGTAGTAGTAACCACGAAATTAAAATCAATGTATCGTCGTTTGGAACAAGGAAAGACACTCCCAAAGATAAAAATGTTTAGATAAGACAGCAACAATATAAAACACAAACTGGTTCATAAACGATATATTGAGAACAGCTATGAGCATCAGAACGAGCAACTAGCCCCAGAACGTCTCAGATAACAATAACCAAACCTCAAACAAACAATGTAAGAAAGCAATTTACAGAGAAGGGCGGAAAAGAAAAGGAAAAATTCTTTCGATCCTTAATGAGATCTACAACAAAAGTATGTAAATGAAATGAACGAAAAAAAGAAGAGAAGAGAAAAGTAAAGTAGACGAATGCTACAGAAATACATGCTAAAATAAAATAATAATCCGCCATTATGAACAGCGGCAATATTTTTTTTTAACTAAAGAACCAGTTCCTTTCTAACAGAAAACGATTTTTACAAAGAATGAGATTTTAAAAAATGAAGAAAAGATGCAGCACGGTAATCAATTTAGCACCAGGAAAAGTAGAAAGCCCTTGGGAAAGAGTATGGATAATGTATTGATTGTCAGGGACGAATGATACTAAAGACAAAAACAGCGTTGGAAAAAGCTTGGAATGACGTCACTCGCCAGGGAGTAAGTCACAGAAAATTAAAATAGAAATGACTGAAAGATATCTAATTTGTTACTGTTCAGCAAAGCTTTAACTGATAGGTTATAAGAAAAGAAAAACTTCACGGGACATGGTACAAATTGATTAACATTATTCATGAGTAAAGGAGCACGAATAACAACCAAGTACACACATGGGAAACATGGCGAGTCACAAGGTTATCCGTCGGCAAGCTCCATATGTTTTTGAACAGATGACTCAAAGCCAAGTGGGAAAAGGCTAACAAGTAACCTGCTGAAACCTGGGTCAAGAAGAGGAAATGGGTTTGGCTGGGACACATCCTTCAGGAACCTGTCTCCAACATTACAAGGAAGCCCTGCTTTAGACACCCCAAGAGAGGTAGAACCTCAGTTGACGTTAAATAATATGGAAAAGGTCTACAGAAACTAAAGCACCCGTAAGTGGCTAAACTTGGGGTCAACTGCAATCCATTATCAAACATTGAAATAGATGGGGATCCCTTGCTGTCGCCCTGTACTTCACATGGTGTCAAAGGGTTAAGAAGAAGACATTGAGCATGCTATGAATAAAAAGGGAAAAAATGGGGGAAAGTATCATACTTCCAGGAGAGCAGAATGAATATTGCTAAAACTCATATGGAGATAAGTATGAGTTAGTGATCTACAAATTTGAAACAGAAAATTGTAGGAGGCAAATGAAATGCCTAAGCTTTGTACAGAGTGATTGCAAGAAGAATTTTTATTGTTAAAATCTGTTGTTAATCAAAGTAACACCAAAAACGGGCGATTACATCGAAAGTAATATGACTAAGTGGGGTTGCATTGTCTAAATCGAAAACGTAGAGAGGATCTTAAAAGTAGAAACAGTCTCTATCAGAAAAGAAATCCCTTGCGGATATCTACCTTTCTCTCCTACTCTCTCTCTCACCCTCCATATCGCTTTCTCCGTTTTTCTTTCTCCTCTTTGCCAATTTCCTCCTCTGCCTAGTGCTGTACCTTTAACTAGTGTCATATACTATTCCATCATCAGCGTCCTACGTTTATCAGTATTTGTGGCATCGGTGTCCCATTAGTGGGAGTCTTAACCATGGTTTTTAGAAGGATTTCCATAGTTTATCCTCCCAGGTGGCTGGTAACTTCGGATGTGATACGCAAACAGCACACATAAAACTGTAGCCGTCTTCATGCTTTCATGTTAAATTTCAGGACAGCTGTTTTCCGAACGACTTTCTCCAGATAACTGGCCCCTGAAAATTAGCCCTGAACAATTAAATCATAATTGTAATAATTAATAATGCAATTATTAATTACTGTGATTATTAATTATAATATTTGTGTATATCCCACAACCTACAATTTTACTGGTATAATTATAGTGATTTAAGAAAATAAAGCTTATAATTTACTAATTATTCTTATGAGATAACAGATCAGACTTAAAAATAAAACTTTGATTTGTATTTATTTGAGTGTATTGTTACGCTTTTTAATATTTCCCCTAATGGAGGAAAATTGCTCGTGATGAGGTAGTTATGAGGGAAAGCAGTTGATCGGAAGGCAGTTTCCCAGGACCATTTTGTTGGTCAATTGGTAAAAGTTACCATGGAGTTGCTTCTCAAACAAAAGAATATAGTGAGAAGTTCAAATGAATCTGTTTGGTCTTGCTTGTATTTTGCGAGAGACTCTACAGAGACTCCAGACGTTATTAGCTGCGTAAAAACCTACAAGGTAATTTTTTTTTTTTTTAGATAAACTGTATTGAATTAAAGTTATTTGTACTGAAGGGTTCCGTTAACTTGCAGTGTTGCTTTCAAGGTCCCTAGATATTTTTTTAATATTGTAAGGGGGAAGGGTTCAATTTTATTGATAATCAAGTGAAAAGTCATTGGCTCATTTCCTGCTATTGACGATGTGTTCTGTTTATACGTAGCCTGGATATTTAGGTTTCATATTTCAACGATCAAGTCCATCTATTCTAAGTAGATAATGCAAGTAGTAAACTTTACTGTTTTTATAGCTATTGTTTATTCATATGTAGGACTACCTTATCTAATGTGTCCTTGTTTGTTTAAGACGTTAGTAATGTGTAGAAAACTTTGGCTGCTATTTCTAGAATGACGATCGACCATGGAGAGGCTCTTTCTTTAGATCCTCTCTCTCTCTCCCTCTCTCTTCCTCTCTAGGTATTGTAGGTGGTATGGCTCAGTTTTAAACAGAGATGATGCAATGGAAACTATAGGATATTCATTGACTTTCATTGTCTTCTTCAGCTCATCCTCTAGAAAAAAGCTAATTGCGATAGGCCTGCGTCATAGCCAGGATATATCTCGCCTCGGTTCTGTCTAACGCTATGGAAAGTCTGATTAGCACGAATGCAACAGATTCTTGTGATTCAGAGAAAGAATTAGCTTAGCTTTAAGGTTACTGTGCTACAACAGAATAACTCGTCGGCAGTACAACGTCCATTTTGCGACCCACTCTTACACCATCACCATCAACCAAGATTACCACCAATCACCACCATCACCATCGCTACCAATCAGGAGGTAAAGAGCAAGAACAAACACCATAAAGCATTTTCTCCGATGTTCTAACGATTCCGCCAATCCATCTCTTCCAGAAAAATTATAGATATGTACAAACGTTAGGAATGGCTGGCATGCACAGAAGCCAGAAGATATGCGAATCGAAGAAACAAATAAATCTGAGCAACAAGGAAACGAATAAGTATAAGCAGCAAATATTGATCTGCCTGTACGACAAAGTAAAGCTGAGATTCTTCCTGGCATAATCATATTCTTCCTACATACATACACACACCACACACACCACACAACACACACACCACACACACACACCACACACACACACACACACCAACACACACACACACACATATATTATATATATATATATATATATAATATATAATATATACATATTATATATATATATACATATATACATAATATACATATACATATAAACATACATATATATACATATATATATGGTGGTTGTGTACATATACATATACATGCACACGCATGCACAGATATACTTGAATACATGCCAAATATATACTGACACGCGCACGTTTACTTATAAACATGCGTAAATATGTTATGTATTTTTCGTGTGTGTAAGTATGCATGTATATGTGTGTGTTAATGTGTTTATGAGTGTGTGTGTGTGCGTTTTTCTTTGAGATTTATGTAAGTTCTTCTCAGAATCCAGGCCAGTCACTAACAAACTAATAGGGTAATTTTGGTGAAATCAGTGATTTGTGGATATACGCGAATGTATGTGTAGATATTTTTGCTCTTATATACGTGTATGCGGATATGTTTGGATATGCTGTCTCTTTAGGATTAGAATCTCTGTGATTACTTTTCATATATGTATATGTGTGCCATGTACACATATGTGTTTGTGTGCATATGTTCATCTTAGGAAACTCAAAAGGAAAATCTTAGAAATGTTTTACAAATCTTCACTGTGTCACTAATCAATTGGATTTGGAGGATACAAGTCAATTCTTTTCTTTGTTCTTTCTTGGAAAACTGAATAATTCCAGGCTTTTATGCAAATCTACTGTTACATAACTCAGTACATGGATAATAATAGAAACAAAGATGAATTTATAACCAGGATACAAGAGCTGTATGTTCCTTATTAGTTTGCCACATGTAATTTTCTTTTTCCATAGCTTTGAATATGACATTTGCATCTGCCGGACTGTTGATTTCTGCAACATAAAACAATAGCGGATCTATAGTGTTTGCACCATAATGCAGCTTTAATTAGAATGTCCTACCAGTATTCATTATTTTGAAAATAATGGGTACATTTTAATTGGTATGACTTGGATATGACCATGAAGACAATCTTCCTGTAAATAGAATTCTAAATAGTCGTGACTGATGGAAAGATAGTACGTTACGAACATTTTAACCAGCTGCTGATGACGTGATTAATATCTTTAGCAGCTGACATTTTCTAATATAATTTAGACATTTGGAGGCATCTTTATCACTTTTATTTATCAGTAATTCTCTTATGTTCCTGGATAACGAAGGCGTATTATACTTGGTTAGATGTGATCAATATATCACAGGTTCAGCAGAGATTATTCTCTCTGTTAATGCTGTAGATATACTCTAGATAGCAGGATAGTTACGCGCGAATAATTTTTATTAGATATAATGAGTGTTTTCCCCATGTTCATAGTAGATAAGTCCAGCTCTCCCTGAGTTCCCTATTCCGTAATTCATCGCTTATTCTTAGGATTTTCACTGTTGAGTTCACATATGACGTTCTAATTTCTCCATTTTTATTCAATAGGTGTTGCATGGGTGATATGAGGTAGCACTTTAAAGCTATTAAGAATAATCTTTATCTCGGCCTCCATCTCTCCGCCAAACATAGATCCTGTCAGTGTCACTGTTGGTATGGAAGTTACCGGTAGTGGTTAATATCTTCTGGTATTGATGTCAAAGTTGCAGATGTCTTCAAGTGTCTACTATTTCAACCATTAGTACTAGCACTGTATCTGCAAAATCTTTATGGAATGGAGCCTTATTGAATGTAAACAACTCTGATTTCCATACATTTTGAAGTTTGCCGAAGTATTCCTTATATGGCTACAAACATTTGAAACATTCTTTTATCAATTCCGAGACAATTGTACTGAACTTCTTATTAGGAACAGACATAACTGGAGATGGGTGTGATTGTTGACAGACGTGATAGGAAACGGACGTGACTGGAGACAGACGTGATTGGAGACGGATGTAATGAAGACAGACCATTCATATCCATATTTCTGGTATAGTCAAAATCTTTTCTCGGTCGATTATATAGTGTGTGTGTGTGTGTGTGTGTGTGTGTATGTGTGGGAGTGCGCACACGTGCTCATATGTGCGTATGTGTATGTGCGTGCGCGTGCTCGTATCTGTGTGGTGGGGAAAATCCCTATCAAAAAACAACAGGCCTTTTTTTTCTGCTCACGTCTTTCTTCTTAAAGTACAATACTTCACGATGTCTTTAACCCTCAAGATAACGCAGGCATACACCACAAGAGGGCCATAGAAACTTACATGGAGTATTATGAATGTACGAAAGTGTACGAAAGATTACACTGGGCAACAAAAAAAATTTTCTGTCTGGTGCCTGGAATATTTCAATGAATCCTTAAGTGATTTTGCTTACTAAATTCAAAAATAACTTCAGTTTTTCTCTATTCGGTCTAGTTTTCTGACTAAACCTGACAGAGTTAGTATTTCATACAAGAGGTATATAGTAAGAATCAATAAAAAGAGCGTAACACAAGTACAAATAAAAATGCAAAATTGAAAATGCACAATAGGCGCAGGAGTGGCTGTGTGGTAAGTAGCTTGCTTACAAACCACATGGTTCCGGGTTCAGTCCCATTGCGTGGCACCTTGGGCAAGTGTCTTCTACTATAGCCTCGGGCCGACCAAAGCCTTGTGAGTGGATTTGGTAGACGGAAACTGAAAGAAGCCCGTCGTATATATGTATATATATATATATATATGTGTGTGTGTGTGTGTGTGTATGCGTGTATGTTTGTGTGTCTGTGTTTGTCCCCCTAGCATTGCTTGACAACCGATGCTGGTGTGTTTGTGTCCCCATCACTTGGCGGTTCGGCAAAAGAGACCGATAGAATAAGTACTGGGCTTACAAAGAATAAGTCCCGGGGTCGAGTTGCTCGACTAGAGGTGGTGCTCCAGCATGGCCGCAGTCAACTGACTGAAACAAGTAAAAGAGTAATAGTTAAGATTTTTGGCTGAAAATTCAAGGAATAAACTTGCGCTTCTTTGTGCACTGTGACTGTTGAGCAACATGAGTATCTCGTTTTAAACACCAGCAATAGTCAACCATCATCACAGCGTCCCAATATCCTTGCTACCGACTTTCCGTCTCCTTGATGTCCTGATGGAATCGTTCGCCTTGTTCATCGCTAACATCCAGATTTTCAGTTAAACAATCAAGATGACTACGTACTGGACGTACACACATACATAGTGACTATAGGGATATTCAATAACTTAAAAACTAGATCTGATAGGTTAAAAAGAATGTTATATTTGGTTTCAGGAGAACGATTTTGTTTAGGAATGATGTCTATTTCCTAAACACCAAAAGCCTTGAGACCAGTGTTATAAAAGTAGACTTTCCTGAAGTATTTTGTAATTTATTTTGCTTGTAAATGTTCTTGTTCCAACGAACTTGCACATTCTCATTCTGTACACAAACACACACACACAACACACACACACACACACACACACACACACACACTCAAACACGT
The DNA here is from genome assembly GCF_006345805.1 of Octopus sinensis. NCBI lineage: Eukaryota > Metazoa > Mollusca > Cephalopoda > Octopoda > Octopodidae > Octopus > Octopus sinensis. The sequence continues at coordinate 123,098,332 of NC_043001.1, read as the reverse complement.
ACACGCAAACACACACACACAATACAATGCAATGCATACATATATGTGTGTGTGTATATATATGTGTTTGTGTGTATAGAGAGAGAAAGAGTGAGACAACATTCATCAAGACACATTAAGCGACTGCTTTTTTGCGAGAAGACAAAGTGTTCGAAAGATATATTCACAGTAAGACAATTTTGTCGAAAGACAATTGAGAACATATTAGTTATAGAAAAGACAGAATATTAGTTGAAATTTTGAAAATTTTGAAAAGCCATAGTTTAAAATATACAAAAAGTAATGCAATGATTTACTGATATTTGAATAAAAGGTCATAATACTTTAATGTTTTAAACATTAGGATTGTTAATATATAAATCAAAATGAAAAGGTTATATATATAGGCGAGCTGGTAGGAGGTGAGATGAGAGACACGTTATCGAATCCGACAAAATGCATAGCGACATATCTTCCGGCCCTTTACGTCCTGGATTCAAATATAACCGAGATCGACTTCACCTTTCACCTTTTTGGGGTAAATAATATGAATACCAGTTGTTATCAACTTACTCTCCATAAAATTGTTGGTCTTTTCTTTTACTTGTTTCAGTCATTTGACTGCAGCCATGCTGGAGCACCGCCTTAAAGGGTTTTTTAGTCGAAGAAATCGACCTCGGGACTAATTCTTTGTAAGCTTTGTACCTATTTTATCGGCCTCTTTTGCCGAACTACTAAGTTACGGGTACGTAAACACACTAACATCGGTTGTCAAGCGATGGTTGAGGGACAAACACAGACACAAAGACACACACACATAAATATACACATATACATATAATATGAAATATTTGAAGAAAAGAAGGGTAAAGATACCGCTTGCTAAAAAGGAAAGCGAAAGCTTCAAAAAACCACCAGTTCTACGATAAATACACACACGAGCAATATAATGAATATCAGTAGACCTACCTTCAGGATGGAATTTGAAGGTATTTTACTACATACCCCAATATCAATTGATTTCATGCTGTGCATGAGAAAACATGCTTTGCAATCCTGACTTGGAGATAGCATTTAACATCTATTTCTAAAATTTCATATTATACCTGTTTAGGTAGAAGTCTCGCTAGCCACTTCATTATTACTGTTTTTAACAGTAATAATACTTTACATATATATACATACATACATACATTCATACATACATACATATATGTATATATATATATGTGTGTGTGTGTGTGTGTGTGTACAGGGTGGGGAAGGTGTTTGAGGACACATGTATTTTTAGTCATTATTTTATTTCACTGGCTTTTATTGAACTTCTATTTCAGAAAATAACAATGACATGCCTTATGCTTACTAATGAAAGGAAAAGGCATACTGTGATTGTGACTCTGAAGGCTAAGCATGGTGATTTAGAAACTTCCCATTTTCTGAAAGTTGCAAGATCTTTTGTACACAAGATTCGGTTTGAGTTAAAGAAAGATGTAAGCGTATTACCTGTATCAAAATGTACAAAGCATTCCAAACGCTCTGATTCTATCAGGGCACCTGAATTTATTCAGGAAGTTAAGCAAAACATTGAAGACAATCCAAGAAAATCAATGAGGTCAGCTGCAAAATATTTCGTGTGTCGGACAAAAATAATCAGAAATGTTGTGCATGAAGACATCAGATACAAATCTTACGCAATGAGGAGAGGTTAATTCATGTCAGATAAACAAAAGAAAACCGTTTAATCAGATCCAAAAGGTTTTTAAACAAACTTTAAAATCCATCAGATGATGAAGAGATTTAGGGTTAGGGTTAGGGTTAAGACCAGAAAACTAACAGAAGAAATGACATATGGCTATGTGCAGATCCTTCTGAGGTTCCTGAAAGTGTAAAATTTCCTGCAAGTGTAACGGTTTGGGATGTTGTTAGCAATGAAAGCTATGTGCTGTCCCCTCAATTTTTTCCACAAGGCCTTAGGATGAACACTGCTGCGTTTATTGAGATTCTGGATAAAGTTGTTGAGCCTTGGATCAACAATTTATGCAATGGAAGACCTTATGTCTTTCAACACGTTTCTGCACCATCACACTAGGCTCGAATAACACAAGAACGGACGACCAACAATTTGCATGATCACATCAACCCCAACATTTGGCCTCCTAATTCTCCAGATTTCAATATGAAGCATCGTTGAGAAAAATGTCAAGTCCGATATGGACCAGGACCACTTATTCCGAACTTGTAAACGGCTTCGACACTGCGCAGAGGCAGTTATTCATGCTTGTGGTGGTTTTATTGAATGAAATGATTAAAAGGATTATTTAGTTTTATGTTTATGTTTTTTGCTAAAAAATACAGTTTTTCTGTTATTATATAAGCTTTTTTTTAAAAAAACAACATAAATTTGTCCTCAAATACCGTCCGCACTTATAATATATATATATATATATATATATATATATATATATATGTATGTATAGTAGATAGATAGATAGATAGATAGATAGATAGATAGATAGATAGATAGATAGATAGATAGATAGATAGATCGCTAGCCTACTACACATTCTTGATTTTCTCTCCTTGTTTCTTTCCGTGTTCCTTTCTGTTGAAGAGCGTAGGCTCGAAACGTTAAAGACTTTTTCACTTACATCTGTTTGTTGTCTACACCACTTGTCTTCGTCTTTTGCTTTTGTTTTTTTTTGTGAATTCTCCCTGTGTATATATATATACATATACGATGGGCTTCCTTCAATTTCCGTCGACCACATCCACTCACAAGACTTTGGTTGTCCCTATGACTCTTCTCCATGGTTCCAAGCAGTGAGACTGAACCCAGAACCATGGGGTCTGGAAGCAAGCTTCTTATTTATTTACTGCCTACAAGTGGCTACACACAGTGGGAACAAACAAGGACAGACAAAGGGATTAAGTCGATCATATCAACCCCAGTGCGTAACTGGTACTTATTTAATCGACCCCGAAAAGATGAAGGGCAAAGTCGACCTCGGCAGAATTTGAACTCAGAACGTAGCGACAGACGAAATACCGCCAAGCATTTCGCCCGGCGTGCTAACGTTTCTGCCAGCTTGCCTGGCGGTAAGAAGCTGTAAGAACCAAGCTTCTTACCACACAGCCACGCCTGCATCTTGAACCAAAATTTGAAACCATTATATATTAATTTACATAATTTCACGTCAGGTTAAGCAGTTATTTGCGACACCATAAACTTTCACTTCACAAAATCATTTATGTCTTTCGGAAATATATACTAGTCACACAATTATTCATTGACGTTGACTGCGTAAATATTAATCAGGTATCCGTTGAATTGTTCTGGTCTTGTTCCTAAGTCAGAAATCACTTATTCTAAAGGTATTGGAATGTGTGGGCGATAAACTCGTGGCGATATATACTCGTGAAGCATGAAGCAGAATAGTCTTCGGAACTGGACTACATTTCTTTAGATACTATGATCAAATCCTACAATGGTCAACTTTCCTTGTCATACTTTGTAGATCAACAAAATGAACAGCGGTCATTGAATGACTAAAATGTTTGTTCTGTGCTGGACGGCCTACGATCGAAAAAAATGCTCGCATGCATGCGCGAGACGCGCGCGCGTGCAAGCACAACACACATACACTCACACTCACACGCACGCACGCGCATACACACACACCACACACACACACAAGAACCTATTTCATCTAAAACAATGTATAGTAACCATTTATAAATTACAATGATTCGTTTAAAAAAATATTCCATATTACGATGAGTTTCCAGGATTTTTCTAATACGTTTAACCACAAATAGTTTTCAATAAACATTACTTTTGGTGGTTGTGGTGGTGGTGGAAATGGTAGCGGTGGTGATTGGATAATGAAAAGTGTTTTTTTTTTTTATTGAACTAAGTTTCTTATATCACAGATCACTTAACGCATGCGCATAAGTGCAATTCCGTGAAATATTCACGCTTATTTACGTGGCAGATATATGAAATTTAACTAAAGGTTGTATCATATGTACGGCGATATTTTCATTTTGCTTTGTTTTTGGGGAAAATGTAAAAATAAGTGTGAATATTTATTTTATGAGTGCTGTATATTAACTCTGTAAAATTGTACATAAAATATATAAAGTGTACATATAAATTGCATTAAGTAATCATTAGTTTCCAATTTCTTTTACCTTTCAATGAATAGCAGATGAGCAACTATTTTTCCATACAGACACAACACAGGCTACACTTTCGGATTTTTTGAATAAAGTTTTCAGTTATAACCCAATAGGTTTAATAGGTTTACCATTAATTCCGTGAAATATTCACGGGTCCTACTAGTATATATATAATATATATATATATATATATATATATATATATATATTAAATTGATTAAGGGTAGAAATTGATATTTATCAATTAAAACCAGTGATCTAGCATATTAAAAAAGAATCCGAAGATTAAAATATTTATATACCCAATTAAGGACTGAACACGAAAAGTGGACAGTCAACATGCTAAATAGACTCAAATCGCCATTCTCCACAAAGATTATGTTCTCAAATGTTCTCAAATGAGTTTGATTGAGAACATAATCTTTGTGGAGAATGGCGATTTGACTCTATACTAGCATGTTGACTGTCCACTTTTCGTGTTCAGTCCTTAATTGGTATATATAATATATATATATATATATATATGTATATATATATATGCATGAACGAATGTGTATGCTTCTATGTCCGTGCGTGTATATCAAGTGCCTCATACGTGACGGATGTTTTTCGAATATAAAGCAGATTTAGATGTTTTCTTATAAATGAGAGAGTGAGAGTGAATGTACATAAATGTGTGAGCTTATTTGTATATGCATGCGTATATATACGTTTACACACACACACACACACACACACACACCACACACACACACACACACATACACATACACATACACACAAATGCATATACGAGGGGATGCTGAAAAGTTCCTGGATTTGGGTAAAAGAAAATGCAAGAGGATCAGTTAATTATGATTTTATTCAATATATAGCCATACTTATCGCAGCAGTCTTTCGGTCTTTCTAAGCCCTGTAAAAGAACTCGGAAGGTTGGGCCGTGAACCAGGCCTTTTGCGAGGCCCTTAAAGGCAGGAACTTTTTCAGCAACCACCTCATATAAATACGCGTTTTTATATGTAAATATATGTGTGTCTGTATATGTTTATAAATGTTTGTATATATATATATACACACATATGTATACGTGTAAATATACATATATACAATAAATATATATACATATATATATATATATATATATATAATTGTATAAAGGGCATTATTACACATAAATGCCTCACACTAGGAGGGACAAAGTCATTACTACCAAAAATTATACTAATCATACCCATTATTACCAAGATTCCCACCGTTCATATTCGCCGGACATTTCCCCTGCAACTCAACTTGATTTCGAGCCGGGTCGTCTGCTGCTGGAGAGGACCCACCAGGTAAAGGACCTGGGTATCTTGGTGGATTCTTCCTTTCCTCCTTCGGCCCAGTGCTTCCATGCTTGCCAACAAAGCACGCGGAGTTCTGTTTTTGATTCGATGGCCATTCGGAATGCTCACTATTTCTTGTTAAGATCCCTTATTAAGATATTATCCTTAATTGTTAAACTTATATATATATTATTATATATAATGCAAATATATATATATATATATATATCTATATCTATATATATATATATATTATTATATACGGGTAAAATATGAAAAATCAACGAATTTCTTTCGTAACATATTTCTACTATTATATTATATATATATATAATATATATTATTAGATTTATAATATATATAT
>NC_043001.1:123084985-123087485 GCF_006345805.1 Octopus sinensis | reverse complement strand
ATGATTGCCACAAGCGAAACCGGTCAACAATGCAAATGTTTTATTTCATGTGTATGTGTGTGTGTGTGTGTGTGTGTGTGTGTGTGTGTGTTCAAGCATAACATTTCTGTGCATTTTTCTTCTTTTTATATTTTTTACTACAATCCACCACGTGGAATTTTACCTCGAATTTTGTTACTTTAGATAGATAGATAGATAGATAGATAGATAGATAGACAGACAGACAGACAGACAGACAGACAGATAGACAGATAGACAGATAGACAGATAGATAGATAGATAGATAGATAGATAGATAGATAGATAGATAGATAGATAGATAGATAGATAGATAGATAGATAGATAGATAGATGATTGATAGATAGAGAGAGAGAGAGATGCATATGTATGTATGTGAATATGTGTGTACATATATGTATATATATGTATGTATACACGCATACACATACACACACACACGCACAAGCACACACACGCACAAGCACACACACGACATGCTTCCTTCAGCTTCCATTCACTCCCCAAACCCTCTCGCAAAGCTTTAAACAGCCCCGGTTTATTATACAACACACTCGCCCAAAATGCCAGGTAGTGTGACTGAACCCAAGACCCCGATGGTTGGGAAACAAGCTTCTTAATCACATACCCACGCCTAAACTTTGGATAATCTTTTTTCCTTTCCTTTTATTAGGTTAATAAACAGTAAAGTATGACCAAAATAAAAGAGGTTGGGATAACTTTGATGTAATGTATTAGGACTTTGCATTAAAAAGAATCTCTATTGCCACAAACAACTTGCCTGGAATTAATTGGAACAGACTAAAAAAATAAAGTTTTGTTTACTTGATTATTATATAAACCACTTTTTTCCTCTTAGCCAATTTTTTTTTTTGAAAATCACCTTACTACAACATCAAGTAAAGAAAAAAATATGTGCAATAAATAATAAATATTTATGAAATTATTTGATTATTTGTATTTGTGTCAACTTACTCTTAGAGTAAACACGTTGTAACTAAAAGAGATAGATGTAAGGTAAAATGGAATTTCGTTCAACGTTTGATGTAGAAAGCAAACACGTATGAGTTATATCACTTCAAATGTAACCTAAAATATTTAGTATTTCCACTATCCTACGCCATATTAAATGGCCTACATTCACGACGAAGATATAGAAGGAGGTTCTGTGTGGCTGCTCTTCTGCTAGAAATAGCAGCTAAACCACCTTTAAATCATACGATATTATTATGAAAGAGAGAATTACTCATTGAATAATATAATTTTAGATATACTATATCTGAAAAGAAGTCATGTCTTTGATGTCTTTATCAGGAGTGAGCCGTAGTTCAACAACTAGAACAACGACAAAACAAGAGCAATTTATTTTCGGGTTACTGACTCGCAGAACTGATGATGCACCGAACAAAATGTTTAATGGTAATAACTTCATTTTTACGTTCTGAGTTCAAATCCCGCCAGAATTAACTTTGCCTTTCGTGCCTCCGAATCGATAAAATATACACCAAATAAATCCTGGTGTCCAGTTATCGACTGGGCCCCCTTTATAGTTTAAGCCTTTCTACTCCTAGTAAAATAATGTCAAACAAAATGTCTGATGGGATTTGTTGTGGCTCTTTGCAGTTCTGAATCCAAGTCTTCACGATGTCAACTTTGCCTTACATCGTGTGGGGATGATAGAATTATGAACCAGTCAAATACTGGGGTCAAGTTGATCAACAAGCAACCTCTCCATAATTAAAGCCTTAAGCTTTAATTAGAAATACAAGAGGAATAAATTGATGAAACGCATCCTAGCCTTTGCCGCCGTCTTTTCAGTGGTATAAGGCGGCGAGCTGGCAGAAGCGTTAGCACGCCGGGCGAAATACTTTGCGGTATTTCGTCTGCCGTTACGATGTGAGTTCAAATTCCGCCGAGGTCGAGTTTGCCTTTCATCCTTTCGGGGTCGATAAATTAAGCACCAGTTACGCACTGGGGTCGATGTAATCGACTTAATACCTATGTCTGTCCTTGTTTGTCCCTTCTATGTTTAGCCCCTTGTGGGTAATAAAGAAATAGGTATTTCGTCTGCCGTTACGATGTGAGTTCAAATTCCGCCGAGGTCGAGTTTGCCTTTCATCCTTTCGGGGTCGATAAATTAAGCACCAGTTACGCACTGGGGTCGATGTAATCGACTTAATACCTATGTCTGTCCTTGTTTGTCCCCTCTATGTTTAGCCCCTTGTGGGTAATAAAGAAATAGGTATCTAGGACTGCTTTATCTAACATGAGGGATATTTGGCAGCTACCTTTAGCAGGTTGATTAACTGCAAAGAGATGTTGTTTTTGATGAAGTTGCTGTTATTGTTGTTGTTGCTGTCATTGTCGTCGTCGCCATTATTGTTATCGCTGTTTTGTTCCTATTATATCATTTGTACAGGTAACCAACTATTAAATAAGTCTTAGTGTTTGGAGGAGGCGTGATTGTGTATGTGTATGATT
>NC_043001.1:123049985-123077485 GCF_006345805.1 Octopus sinensis | reverse complement strand
CATTTCGCCCGGGGTGTACGTCACAATTTTTTTATTTTTTATTGACTTTTTTTTTGGTGGGGGTACTTTTTCAATGGTATAATCTGTCATGCATATTGATGTTAAGAAGAGGGAAACTAATGAGTCGTTATAAAATAGTAGCTTCTCTTTTGTGTGACATGAGTGTATGTGTAATAAAGAACATTTTCTTTTTTTTTTAAGAATATACCTTTACGCGAAATTGTATCGGGAACATTATAACTTCTCAGGGAAAGTTAAAATTCGTAAAGGTTAGAAAAATCAAACAGGAAGGGTCAAAGTTCGGAATGATAGTACTTGGAATATAAAATACAATAAAGAACAAGAAATTAAGCAAACAAGATATATATGCGCGCATGCATGTATGTGTAGCTAGCTAGCTAGCTAGCTAGCTAGCTAGATAGATAGATAGATAGATAGATAGATAGATAGATATAGATAGATAGATAGATAGATAGATAGATAGATAGATAGATAGATAGATAGATAGATAGATAGATAGATAGATAGGCAAAGCAAGTCAAAACTATATTATAAAATAAAGTAATGTTTTATGGTGTGTTAGACATAATAGTTAAATAGTTTTATGAATGGAGATACAGAATTAGTGATCTAGTCAGGAGGGTTTTTAGAAGGCCAGAACCTACAAAAATTTGGAGAAATGTCTGCAAGATCCAAAATACTAAAAGGGTGTTCTGGTAATATTTAGAGGCTTTTGCAGACCGCAATAATGTAATTTTCTCCGCAAAACGCAATGAGCATCTTTTTGTTCAGCTGATATATAACCTGCTTTTCTTTTGAATTTTCCATTTACTAGTGTATTCCTTGGGGGTTCTCTTTAAATCCCCAATCACTTTGTCGAAATACAATTTAACCAAAACGTTATTTTGCTTTTTAGAAGTAACAAGTGTAAATTTAGCTGACATGTAATCAAAGGCTTTCCATCTTGTCTATGAAAATAATGTATTTATTTATTCAATTGTAGGTTGTCAGAGACTATCGAGATAAATTTCAAGATTAGTAGAAGTCTTGATGTGAGAAATGAAAGCAATGACTTCATCCGCTCCTATTTCCGAAAACATCAATAAGATACGAGCTTCTAAGCAGTGGCTTAACCTTCTAAAATCGAATGCAATGCTCACACTAACCCTTCAAAAAATTAATGATATGTTGACTAAATGGATACAAGCAATAAGATGCACATTATGTTTAGCCGAGAAACTCTAGATCAGAGATTTCGCCTATTTACCGTCAAATTCGAAATCCTAGCCGGTTCATTTTCAAATTCAAACAGAGTAACCATCCTTGCCATAAGTCATTCTTTCTTCCTTATCAAATCACAAGAGGTGTCCCTAGTACCACGGTGACCATTAGTGCGTGGCTCAGTCTCCTAGCTGATTGCTAGTGACTAGTACAAGTTTATTTTACGGGTGTTCTCTATCGACACCTGAATGACTGGGCGTGACGAAATGTAGTAAGACTGCGGTGAAATCGAACTTAGAACTAAGGGATTGCAAAACGAACATTGTAAGCACGCAGTCATGACCACCCACACACACTACTCTGAATATAAGATGGGACGTCTACGGTTAGGACACATTTACTCATAGGTCTGTTAATCAGTAATAACAACTTAAAGTTATGTTTATACACTTTTGATTGATTGATTTCTTCTTGAATGTCTTCAGTCTAAGACATTTAAGTCTGAGACAATTCTTTTACAGATAAGAAATAGTCAAAATAGCCTGAAAACAATTCCATTTTAAACCAGTTCTGTATTCAAGCCTAGACACATCCATCAAATTGTTTCCAATGCGTTGATCATTCTTCCAGGAATATTGATTTCTGATATAGGTAGGATGCAACACATTTTGAAGGGAGAGAACTGTCTTTTATGACTGTGCTGTTACTTGTTTGAAAGGGCTGTGAATACGTACATGTTTGTCTATGTGCATGTGTGTGCGTGTGTGTGTATGTGTGTTTGTGTGTGTTCGTGCTTGCGTGTGCATGTGTATGTGTGTATGCGTGCGTGCATGCGCGCATGCTTTCATGTGTCCAGGTGCTGAAGTAAGGTATTAATGTCATCATTCGACCTTTTTTGATCTCAATATTGTATTTCTTTCATCCTTCCAGACCTCCATTGGAAACGGGATGGTAACAAGATGGCAATGTGTGAGAGCCATTTCTAATATTAGTAAAACTATTTGAGCTGGCAGAATCGTTAGCACGATTTACCGGCATTTCGTCCGTCTTTTTGCTCTGAGTTCAAATTCCGCCGCGGTTGAGTTTGCTTTTCATCCATTTTGGGGTCGATAAAATAAGTACCAGGTTAAAACTAGGGTCGATCTATTCCATTTACCCCCTCCCCCGAACTTGCTGACCCTGTGAAAAAATTTGGAATCAATATTATAAAACTATCAACACGAAAGAAAGTTCACTGCACTCTCTTTATCGATTTTACTATATATATATATATATATATATATATATATATATATATATATATATATATATATATATATACTAAAATCGATAAAAACAGTGCAGAGGACTTGCCGATGCAGACCAACACCAGCCTCTTGGAGTCTGCTTCATCATTCATATATATATATATGTAAAGATTTCGGAGTGTAAGTTCAAACCATTTGAGCACTATTTCGTGTTTTATATATTGATCATCTCTGGATCTCACCTACTGTCGACACTGTGTGTGTGAGTGTGTGTGTGTGTGTGTGTGTCTGTCTGTCTGTCTGTGTCCATACATACATGGTTACATACATACATAATGCATATATATATACATATATACACACACACACATACATACATACATACATACATACATACATACATACATACATACATACATACATACATACATACATACATACATACATACATACATACATACATACATACATACATACATACATACATACATACATACATACATACATACATGATGGCTGCCCCTTTGTTATCGAGTATGACCATTGCACGAAGCTTAACTGTTACTGGTGCTGTGATCGAATGTGACTTTTTAGCCCAGCTAAAGATCTACAATGTCTTGTACAGAATTGGCAACTAAAACCTTTACCGGTAATAGCCGGCTGTAGTTGTAACTGGCCCTCATGTACCTTTGCATGTCGTTTAAGTCCTCCTGCCGAATTACACTCTCTTCCACATGCCCGATAGATATGATTAGTATGGTGTCTAACACCACCACCAGTGGCCAGGTTGTCACTCATCTGTCTCGCTTTATGACTACGAAGATGACTCTTCCGGCTTTACTGAGGCAGGGTCTTGCACAGACACTGCATGTCAGCATCATAGGAAGACCCTTCCCATCTGGAAGTGTAACAGCGATGCCCTTCCTGACATCCCTCCTTACTTTCTCATGTGCAACTCGAGATTTCTAAAAATTGGCTGTCCCCTCGTGCACAAGCCTTCTCCACCTGCTACGATCAATAGCTATCCCTTCCCATGTGTCAGGAGAGATATACGCATACATACATACATACATACATACATACATACATACATACATACATACATACATACATACATACATACATACATACATACAACATACATACATACATACATACATACATACATACATACATACATACATACATACATACATACATACATACATACATACATACATACACATACATACATACATACATACATACATACATACATACATACATACATACATACATACATACATACATACATACATACATACATACATACATACATACATACATACATACATACATACATACATACATACATACATACATACATACATACATACATACATACATAATCTACTAATCCACTCCCCAAAACAGCTTCTTACTCAGCTGCCTAGTTGAATTTGTATTCGTATCTTCATAAATCATACGCTTCAGATAATCGCCAGATCTTTTAGCCAGTAGAGAAACCAGTGCCTATAATCCTTTATAGAACCCCCCGAGACTGGCTGGATGGAAGGAGGAAGAAAGCCTTGAACTGGAAATCTGGCTCGAATGCTTGTAACAGAGTGAAGTCTGCGAAAAAGCATCCATGTTATCAAATGGTGGTGCTAAACCGGACGACGTTCTTATAGTTCTGTCAGTCTATCACGTAGGATTGGTACATTTTTATTATGAGCCCCATAAGGATGGAAGATAAAGTTGACGGCAGCGGGATTTGAACTCGCAGGGCAGAAAATCAGAACAGATATTACGAAGCATTTTTGTCTGACGTTCTAACGACTGTGCCGATTCGTCACCTTTAGTAAACTAAAACTCCAGCAAAGAAGAGAAAAGCAGATAGACATCTTACTTCACATATTATGTGTATTTTCTCTTCTCTTGTTTTTTATTTTACAAATTTGTCTTATAAACTCCTTTTTCTCATAATATCAATATGCGTACATAATATCATTTTCCTAATTTTTAAATGTATATCCCCAGAATTTCAATTGAAAAATCTATTTATATTTAAAGGTTACAAGTCACACCTTTGCAATGCATTTCTAGGGAGACTATCAAGGAGATTGCTGTCGGGCCCAAGTGAACAAGTCTACTTTAGATGCTCAAATTGGGTACCGTAGTCACCAGATGTAAGCGGGCAAAACTATTTTAGCTGTTGTAACCTGTAATAATGCATTCTTATATATTGTTTATTCTATTCTACTTATTGTCTAATTTATTTTTATGTTCTGTCTTTTACTTGTTTCTGACAATGGACTGCGGCCATGCAAGGCCACCACCTTGAAGAAGTTTTGTCGAACAAATTAACCCTAGTACTTTTGTTTTTTTTAAGCTTGGCATCGATTTTATCAGTTGGTCTCTTTTGCAGACCACTAAATTACGGAAACGTAAACAAACCAACACCTACTGCCAAGTGGTGCTTGGGGACAAATAAAAGCACAAAAACACTCACAAAACACGCACACACACACACACACACACACACACACACACACACACACACAACACACACACACACACACATACACATACATGACGAGCTTCCTTCAATTCCCGGTCTGGAGCTATGGTAGAAGACACTTGCTCAAGTTGTCCTGCAATGGTACTGAACTCAGGGCCATATGGTAGGTAAGCAAATTTCTTACCACACAGCTACGTCTGCGCTTATTCCCATCCAATGTTTGGAAGCTACACTAGTTTATCGGTAAGCACCATGCCCGGAATCATTTTCTCACAGCCAGCTTCTAAATTTCATTTTTTGTCACTCACTGTATTTTTTTTATTTTTAATAATGTAAAAGGAAAACAAGGAATAAAAATAGAAGTGACTATCATATCCAATATGCCATAATCTACCTTTTCTGAATTCGCTAAAATACAAGGTTGTGAAAATAAAATATTGGCGTTAGAGTTAAGGTCACAAATTTATCATAAAAACGAGAAAGGGGGAAGATTTTGAAATTACACAAATTAGAAACATGAATAAAGTACCTATTACTGTTGATGTCCCTACATAAAACCTAACGGCACCAAAACTATAAAAGCCAAAACAACTGGACAATGCAGAAGCTATTATACCATCAGTCTAGCGTCTACAACTGCTTGTATAAAATTTCCTTATCCTCATGAAAAATAATTTTTTTCAAAAGAAAAAAATTATTATTATTATTATTATTATTGTTAATGTTCATCATAAAGGTTGGATGGATGAAGAAAGGCTGAAAATTTAGGTGGAGAAAATGTAGGGAAGACGTCCATGTATATAACTTACAAGTTATATATCAGAGCTCTTACCGTCATTTCAGTGCAAATGCTTCTTAATTATGAAATCAAAGTTGCTGTGATTCTTAGTGGAACAACATTTGCAATCTTTAGATGAAGTCTTCAAAAAAACGTTTCAAATATTTCGTGCATCAATTGTTTAAAAAGTTCGTAAGTGCAATAATTGGCAGGATTTGAACATAGAATGCAAAGAGCAGAAATAAATAAATAGGTTTCAAATGTGGGCATAAGACCAGCAATTTAAGGGGAGAGGATAAGCCGATTACATCGATTCCAACGTTCATCTGATACTTATTTTATCGACCCCGAAAGGATGAAAAGCAAAGTCGACCTCGGTGGTATTTGAACGCATAACGTAAAGACGGACGAAATGCTGCTAAGCATTTCCCCCGGTGTGTTGACGATTCTGCCAGCTCACTGCCTTAGAGCTCAAAGAAATATTGCAGCACATTTTATCCATCGAAAACCACGTATCTACCAACTTGTACATCCCTTCTACCCATCCCTTCTCAAAACAAAAATAATCTAGATGTCTTGCAAACAACTTGCACATGCAAGTGCTACCAGTCAAAAGCTCCGTATACCGGAAGCCAGCAAGTGTATGGGGTCATCAGGAGAGAATGCGCGCCGTTTCGGGGCCTACCTCTCGACGGCATCAATGCGCACCGACCCCACTCACTGATATGAGGCTCCGCTTGCTAGATCAGCTGGTTATGAAGTTAAACTCAATATCCTTCTAGCCATCGCTCATCTTCTCTTTTTAACCAAATCCAGTGGCTAGCCTTCTCCACTGTAGATTGGATATCAGTCATGGTGGTATTGACTTTACGATGAGTTAGACCTAGCGATAATTATTATGTTCACATCTTTATATATAAAAGTGAGGTTGTGTGCTGTCTGTCTCCTACGATTTAGATTCCTAACTACTCCCACATTTTGCGGTGCAGTTTAACCAAAAGCGGGTATCTTATAGTCGTGATTCATATTGAGCCCTTCTGGGTATTAGCGCGCGTCTACGATGAGTCTACGATTTAAAAAAAAATTACCATCAATTTTTCCCATTTTAATGCATTTTTGGCATATATAAGGGAAGTAACTCTCTAAAAGTTTATTAAATCTCAGAACGTAAAAAGTTACAGTAACACCCCACCCCACCCCCCTTTGTGGTTAGCCATATTGAGATGGCTATTATACTTTACATCTCTAAAAATGCTTATATAGTTATTTCCCTTACAAACCCGAGCAACGCCCGGCGATACTGCTAGTCTTTAATAAATTATCTATGTTTGTAATGTAAGATATCTTGAATGATTAATTCAACTAATTAATAGCGAGGAATATTAAATCATTATTTACGAACCTTCACAAAGTCTTAATTCTGTTAGTGAAATATTAATGTTCATCCTTGAATTAAAACCTGCTCGTTGCAATCCGAGCTATAGAATTTTAACTTTAATACTTCAGTTTACAAGTTTTCAATTTGTTGCTTTTATGCCAAGAGTAACCTCCCTTATATTTATTAATGACAGCCATCTAATATTTACTGTACGAGTTAGGTATCACGCAATCGAAGTTTTGCCCATAAATGTTGTTGTACCACATTTCAAACATTTGATGAATATTTAATTGAAACATAAGAGATCTTAAAACTATAGCTAACAAGTAATTTTTTTTATAATAAATTAGTACACAAAATTTTCTGAGAAGAAATACTTTAAAACAAAATATTGGAATTGTGTCCCTTTACAACCTAGAGTTATTGCCCTTCCTGAAACGTCTATATGTGTTAAACTGTCGTATGTCCAAATTTGGCCAAATGCGTTTCTTTCAATATTTATTTATTTGGTCAAACTACCGTATCTCCAGCTACTTCGGATGCCAAGATATCGAAATTTATCAAAGTGTAGTTCAACGGTTTGGCTATGGAATAGTGAAAATATTTTTCTGTTTTCTGAAAAAAAAGCAGCATTTTGGACTTACAACACTTTTGCATTATAGCAACGAATCTTTTATCTTTTATCTGTTTCAGTCAATTGACTGCAGCTATGCTGAGGCACCGCCTTGAGAAGTTTTAATTGAACAAATCGATCCCTAGGACTTGGTGGAGGCGGGGGCTAGTACTTATCCTATCGGTCTATTTTGCCGAACCGCTAGATAAATTGGAACGTGAACTAACAAATCTAGGATCTAGTTAGTTTTATTCGCAAAATAAGCTCCCCTTTAATTTTGATCAGATTGCTTTTAATTTTAGTGTATCGATGCAACTCTGAATTTTTATTATGATCAACCATTACTTTATCTAGTAGATTAAAGAATCTGGCGTTATTTGGAATTAATGTTGGGAAATTTGGGTAATTTTAGCCACTCAACACACATTAGCAGCTTGTTACCATGACAACCGCACGCTGTGTTGTGTTTCACTTCACCCGTGTGTGCCGCACGTTGTTCTATGTTGATTCTTCACACCACGAGATTCTTTTCACCCGCGTGTTTTCTTTTAATGTTTCTTTGTGTTAAGTATATTACATATTTTTCTGTGCTTCTATGTGTTAGTATTTTTCTGTGATTTTTTCTGTGTGTTAGTATTTTTTACAAATTTTTCATTTCATATATTTTGGGGACAAATTCTTTTTTCATCAGTGTTATTTTTATTGTAGTTTACAAATCCAAGCATGAAAACGTTACTCAGTTTTGGAGTTTTAGAGACAGACTCCCCCTTTTCACACACACACATGCACTTATATATTAATGATGTGCACAAATACATGACAGATATACATAATACGGAAATACACATAAAGTAAACACATGCCGACAAATATATTAATATAACAATTTTTTTTAAATAATACAAACATACAAACATGTAGGCGCAGGAGTGGCTGTGTGGTAAGTAGCTTGCTAACCAACCACATGGTTCCGGGTTCAGTCCCACTGCGTGGCATCTTGGGCAAGTGTCTACTGCTATAGCCCCAGGCCGACCAATGCCTTGTGAGTGGATTTGGTCGACGGAAACTGAAAGAAGCCTGTCGTATATATGTATATATATATATATATATATGTGTGTGTGTGTGTGTGCGTGTATGTTTGTGTGTCTGTTTTTGTCCCCCTAGCATTGCTTGACAACCGATGCTGGTGTGTTTATGTCCCCGTTACTTAGCAGTTCGGCAAAAAGAGACCGATAGAAAAAGTACTGGGCTTACAAAGAATAAGTCCCGGAGTCGATTTGCTCGACTAAAGGTGGTGCTCCAGCATGGCCGCAGTCAAATGACTGAAACAAGTAAAAGAGAAAAAAGAGTATACCATCAAAGAAGGGACAAAAGAAACAGTATGATGATTTTATTAGGTATTTCTGCTTATTTAGAAACCAACACTGAAGAGGTCATTTCACAGACGCTAAACTATAAATTTCAAGGGGTACAACCTTAAAGTTGACACCGCTCCGCTAAACGCAGGAAATTTGTCTCGCTATTGGCTAAAAATACACAGGTAACTTTTTCCTCCAATTTTTGTCTCCACAGCATCATACCTTCATGACAATATAATAATGGAAAACTACACTATTTTAGCCGATTTTCAGATTTTTTACTTCCTTTTTAAAAAATGCATATTTTGTAAATCAGTTTAACTAAATCCCAAATCTACTCACAAGGCTTTGGTCGGCCCGAGGCTCTAGTAGAAGACACTTGCTCAATGTGCCAAGCAGTGGGACTGAACTCGGAACCATGTAGTTGAGAAGCAAGCTTCTTACCACACAGCCATGTATATTTATCTTTTACTTCTTTCAGCCATTAGACAGCGGCTATGCTGGAGCACCGCCTTGATGAACTGTTTCTAGTTGAATTAATTGACCCCAGTACTTATTTTTTGAAAGTCGATACTTATTCTATCGATCTCTTTGCCGAATCACTTAGTTACGGGGATATAAACGCACCAACAACGGTTGTTGGGTGATGGTGGGGGACAAACACAGACACAAAGGCACACACACACACACACACACACGGTGGGCGTCTTTCAGTTTCCATCTACCAAATCCACACACAAGGCTTTGGTCGGCCCAAGACTATAACAGAAGACGCTTGTCCAAGGTGTCACGCAGTGGGACTGAACCCAGAACCATGTGGTTGGGAAGCAGGCTTCTTACCATACAGCCCGCCTGCACATTTCTTAGTAGAAATTTACAAACGTTAAGGTAACGAGCTCGTAGAATCATTAGCGGTATTTCTACTGTTTTGGGGGGTTTTTTTTACGTTCTGAGTTCAAATACTTTCGTCCTTTCAAAGTCAATAAAATAAATACCAGTTGAGCAGGGGTTCAATGTAATAGGCTTACACCATTACCCTAATACTATTGACCGTGTTCAAAAATTTGAACCTTAAATTTACAAATATTTACCGAGAATTCGCAGAATTGGTAGAGTGTCATGCAAAATGCTTTGCAACATGTAATTACAGCTATTTACTATCTGAATTCAAGTCCCTGGGTCAACTTTGCCTTTCATCTTTTCGGCGTCGATAAAATGAAATATCTGTCAAGTATTGAATTAATAAAATTGACTCTCAAAACTGCTGATCTTGGCCTAAGTTAGAAGCCGTTATGATGGCATTGCTCGTGTCAGATTTAGTTTCATCTCAAGATGCCACGCAGTGGGACTGAACCCAGAACCATGTGGTTGGTTAGCAAGCTACTTACCATACAGCCACTCCTTAGAACCAAATAATGATTTCTAGCACTAAAGATTATTAATTCTAACATACACACAAGGTCAGTGATTTTTAGGGTTGGAGGTTAATTGATTATATCGATCTCGATACAAGACTGATACTATCATTTATCGAATACCAGAAAGAGGGAAAATAGTGTCCTTCGGTAGGATTTAAAGTCAAATGTAAAAAAATTACTGAGAGGCTTTATCCAACGTTCAAATGAGTCTACAAAACTCGTTCCATTCTGACAATAATAAACATTTCTACTACGTCTTTATATTTAAGTCTTTCTATTTTTTCAAGTTCTTTTATGTAAATTGTCCTTTCAAATGAGACATTTACTTGTCCGAAAATTGAAGACGATATCTGGCCTGTACAGTTTTATATCTAAGAGATGAGGAATTATGTACATTATTTACATTATTTACATTTGACGGGTATTTGTCCTCCTCTAGACCAGTTCACAAGAGAAGTAGTCCTCAAAATCAAATCTCACTCTTTATACTTGGAGGTCTAATCGCAGTGGCTCAGTGGGCCAAAAAATGGATGCGATGATCAATAACACGTATGTTTCAATTGGAGAGGCCTTCTTCAAAGTGAATTACTTTACAAAGCTGGTGAGCTCCACCTATTCCGGAGTTGCCTGAAGGGTTTCAATGGGAGTACCGAGCCGCCAGAAGGACTTCGCTAACCTTTGACTTTCGCAAAGACACTCATAAGACAGTGAAGGTTCGCACCCGGTGTTTCTTCCATAACATGCTTGCCTTTCAAAATGTTACGAAAATGTACCAGGGCAGTGTAATTAAATAAAGCAACTGCACGACCTGTAGATACTTTTTCATGATGATATTTTTCTACAAATTCAAACATACTGCCACTTTGCCAACATTGCCTTTATGTCACTCGTAGTGATAGCATTCTCCGCTACACTGTCCTCCTCCGGGGAACCATCTCTTCCACCGCATCCGAATGCTGCTGCTCTTGAAGCTGCAGGAGTTCATCTGTTGTCAGCTTCTCTGAGTCTTCCTCGACGAGATCGTTAATGTCCCCACCGTCAACATCAGTGCTCATGGACTTGCCAAGAGACACCGCCTTCTCGACTACTGGTGTCACAGACTCAAACTCATCGAAGTCTCTTTCGGATACGCGGTCAGGTCACAGTTATCTCCATACAGAATTCAGGGTTCTCCTCGTTACACCCTGCAAGGCCATATCGATTTTTCAGGCAGTTAATGTTGTAGTGTTCCTTCCAAAACTCACGAATGGTTAGATTTGTATTTTCGGTGACTTCAAAGCACCAACGAAACAGGGGTTTGGCGTACAATTTCTTAAAATTAGACATCATCTGTTGGTCCATGGGCTGCAAGACAGGGGTGGTGTTGCGTGAAAGGTACAGAACTTTTATGAATTTCAATTCGTCCAGGATATCCTTTTCGAAGTTAGTGGGTGAACAGGAGCAATATCGAGGAAGAGGGGGACCTTGAAAGGAAGACCTTGAAAGGAAGACCGTTCTCCAGAAGATTCTTTTTCACTGCTGGTCTGAAAATAACTCGTGACTAAGACTCTAATGTTTGCCTCCACATGACCTGCAGTTTCTCCTTCGGGGTTTTGTGCGTTTTGAACGCTCGTGGGTTTTGGGAATGGTAGATAAGGAGCTGCTTAATCTTCAAGTCTCCACTCGCATTGGCACAAAGGGCGAGAGTTGGCCTATCTTTCATAGGCTTGTGGCCTGGCATTTTCCTCTCCTCTGCAGTTATATAGGTTCTCCTGGACAATTGTTTTTCAAAAAATGCCAGTTTCATCACAGTTGGATACCTGTTGTGCGATGTATTCCTCGGCTGCCTTCGTGTCAGACAGAACTCGACGCTCCATCATACCTGAAGATGCTGTGAACACCAGTCCTCTTCTTGAAATAGTCAAACCAACCGTAACTGGCCTTAAATGCGTCAGCTGATGTCTCCTCCGTCGATGTTCTGCTTCAGGAGATCCCCATACAGCACTCGAGTTATATCCCAGATGATTGTCTCCATAATCGTATCTGCTGCGAGCTGCTTCTCGCTAATCCACAGGAAAAGCAATTTTTCAATCTTTCTTGGACAGATGTGCGTTGCTTCGAGAGCCTGGAGACACTTTTTGCTGTTGTAACGGCCTTGATCTCATCCTTTCTCTTTAGGATGGTGCAGATTGTCGACGTGCTTCGGTCGTATTGACGTGCTATGTCCACTATACGCACTCCTCTCTCATGTTTTTATCACTGATTTCCTTCTTTAATTCTATCGTAATCAGCTTTTTCTTCTTAAGACTCATGCCTCACACAACTAATTATTGTAAAATAATAACAAAAGACATACAAAACTAAAACAAAACACACTGAGAAAAACACAACAGGGATGCTGCCACAACGAGATAAACACATGGACTGAGCGAGCAGAGGCAGATATATATATATATATATATATATATATAGTTAATCCAAACAAGTAAGCACAAAAAAACACAACAACGCGAGGACGTGGAACAAATATAGTATTATTGGACGGTCAGGAAAGAAGGAGGGTTTAACGTTTCGAGCGGAGCTCTTCGTCGGAAACATAGGAGAAGGAAAGATCCAGAGAAGGGAAGACGGAGGAAAAAAAATCGCCAACGGTACACACGTGGTAGGCGTGGCTATATGACAAGAAGTTAGCTTCCCAACCACATGGTTCCAAGTTCAGTACCACTACATAGCACCTTGGGCAAGTGTCTTCTACTATAGTAGTAGTAGTAGTAGAAGTAGTAAAGTCATCGATTCGCTTTGCTGTTTTTTTTATTCTATGCATTTGCTTTCTATTGTTTTTTTTTCTTTTTTCTTTCTTTCTTTCATGCATTGTGTATATAATCTCTTCCTTCCGTGCATTGTGTATATACTTATATAAAGTATTCGTCCCATTTTTAACACAGGTTTTTGTTAGGTGGAGAATAGGCTGCTATTTCTAAGCTCTAATCATCGATTAGTAGTAGTAGTAGTAGTAGTAGTAGTAGCAGCAGCAACAGCAGTAGTCGTTGTTGATGTTGGTGTTGCAGTTGCTGCTGCTGTTGTTACTGTCATCTCCAGATCAGCCCCATAAACGGAGCCATTTGACCGTTGACCATCACCCTATTTCTATATCTGCAACTATTGTGTCTGCTTCCTTCCCGTTTTAAGACGGTAGTGCGAGATTTGAGGGAGATTTAGATGCGGTATCTAGAAGGTAGGCGAGCTGGCAGAAGCGTTAGCACACCGGGCGAAATGCTTTGCAGTATTTCGTCTGCCGTTACGTTGTGAGTTCAAATTCCGCCGAGGTCGACTTTGCCTGTCATCCTTTCGGGGTCGATAAATTAAGCACCAGTTACGCACTGGGGTCGATGTAATCGACTTAATACCTATGTCTGTCTCGTTTGTCCCCTCTATGTTTAGCCCCTTGTGGGTTATAAAGAAATAGGTATCTAGCAAGTCGAGCGACCTGCGAACAAGCTCCTTAATTGGCCCCACGAAAGTAAGTGGAAGGAAGACGGTGCTGATTGTAATGATGGTGATAGCAGGGAGGTGGGTAGCAGCTGTGGAAGCAGCAGCAGCAGAGACAGCAGCAGCAGCGGCAGTAGCAGCAGTAGTACTAGTAGTAGTAGTAGTAGTAGCCATGGTGATGGTAATGAATGCAAATGATGAAGATTGTTGATTGTAATTGAAATGGTGGACTTAGTAGTAATAGTGGCGGTAGTCATCGCTGCCATCGACGTGATAATGACGATGATGACACTAATGATGATGACGATGATGATGATGATGATGACAGAGATGATAGTATATTTTTTAAAAGTTGTTAATGCTACTGGTAGTGTTGATGGCTTAGTGTTCTACCTGTAGAGTTCTTGAAAGATGATGTAATCGGTGACGCAATTTCCAAAGGGGAGATTATCGACATTTTAATAACCTTACTTTGAGTTTATCTTTCTTTCGTAATTTTTTCTTTCGTGTTTTTTTTCTGTATAGATATGTGTGTATGTGTGTGCGTGTGTGTGTGTGTGTGTGTATGTGTGTGTGTGCACGTGTGTGTGTGTGTGTGTGTGTGGAGACGCCCAGTGGTTAGGGCAGCGGGCTCGCGGTTGTAGGATCACGGTTTCGATTCCCAAACCGGGCGTTGTGAGTGTTTATTGAGCGAAAACACCTAGAGCTCCACGAGGCTCATCAGGCAGGGGGTGGTGGTGAACGCTGCTGTACTCTTTCCTCGCAACTTTTTCTCATTCTTTCTTGTACCTGTATTTCAAAGGGCCAACCTTGTCACACTCTGTGTCACGCTTAATCTCCCCGAGAACTACGTTAAGAGTACACGTGTCTGTGGAGTGCTCAGCCACTTGCCCGTTAATTTGACGAGCAGGCTGTTCCGTTGATCTGATCAACTGGAACCCTCGTCGTCGTAACCGACGGAGTGCCACAATATATATGACTGAGCGCCCTCGCGTCGTTTCGTTTCTTTTCTGTTCTCCAAGTAAGTTTTTATATATAATTATGACGCGAAACACTGTAACCTTTTGCTTGACCTTCCCTTCCTTCCTGTCTGTCTTCCTCTGTGCCTGTCTCTCTCCTTCTTATTTTTCACCCTTTCTGGTTTCCTTTCCTCTCTATCTCTCTCTCTCACTCCTCCTCATCTCTCACACGTCTAGGCTAATAAAAGGCCCTCAATGTTTGTTTCCTTGTCCTATTTTTATTCTTTACTTGTACTGTATTTTTTTGTATTTGTATTTTTATTTTGTATTTGTTTTTTATTTGTATTGTTTTTACGTCCTATTTTTGTCACATTTTTTCTTTCCTTGTCTTTACCCCTCTGCAAAGGAATTTTATTTAATTCTTTCGCAGGAAGGGCTAGTTCGACGAGTCGTGTTCTGTCCTTACCTTCGAAACACGCATGGAGTCGAACTAGGGACAGTTGATGAAGGGGAATTTTCCTTGTATTGTTTGTCTTGTACTCTGTTTTTTCGTTGTTAAAAAAAGTCCGTTTCCATGTTTGTTTTTACGTATTCGTTTCTCATTGAGTTCTACGTCTATTTGTGGTGTCCTGTACTCACATATATATATTTATATATGCATGTATATATACATGTAGATGTAGGTACGTACATATATGTATGTATGTATGCATATATTTTATTTATTAATTTATATATATATTTATATATATTATATATATATATGTGTGTGTGTGTGTGTGTGTGTGTGTGTGTGTGTGTGTGTGTGTGTGTGTGGTGTGTGTGTGTGTGTGTGTGTGTGTCTATATACACACGCACACACATACATACATATATATATATATATATATATTATATATATATATATTTAGTCAATCCAAACAAGGTTAGGTGCTTTCGCTCGTAAACACACATGCCCCCGTCTGGGATTCGAACCCACGAGTCCGCTGCTCTATTCACTAGGCCATGTGCTTCCTTTATTATATATATATATTATATATATATATATATATATATATCTTAAATAAAATCCGTTCTGTGTGTGTGTAGCTTCTAGGATCTCGGGCATCCTCCATACGAAAGCGCTCAAATTTGATATGTAGATACCGGCGGTATCAGGGCGTGTATAAGTCTTGAAAAAATTATAAAAATCGATACCAGGTGAAAATGCTATCGATAAAGCCGTGGGAAATCGTTTTTCTTTGGAATAGAACAAAAAGTCTATCTTTATTTCTTCTTTTGCTGGTGTCTCAAATTTATGTTAAATCAGTTTTTTGGAAAAAATAATCAAAAATTTTTGAAGAACCTTTTTGGGGAAAAATGTCAGAAATTTTTCAAGAAAGTTTTGGAGAAAAATTTTCAAAAATTTCTCAAGAAAATTTTTCCCAAAATCTTTGGGGGAAAATTCTCAAAATATTTTTCAAAAATTTTTGGGTAAAATTTTCAAAACTTTTTGGGGAAAAGTTTCAAAAATTTTGGGGATAAATTTTCAAAAACTTTGGGGGAAAATTCTCAAAAAATTTTTTTTTAATTTTTGGGTAAAATTTTCAAAAATTTTTAGGGAGAAAGTTTTAAAAATTTTGGGGAAAAATTTTCGAAAATTTTTGAAGAAAATTTTTGGGGAAAAAGTTTCAAAAAGTTTGGGGAACAATTTTCAAAAACTTTGGGGGAAGATTCTCAAAAAATTAAAAAAAAATTTTTGGGTAAAATATTCAAAAATTTTTGGGGAAAAAGTTTCAAAAATTTTGGGGGAAAATTTTTGGGGAAAATTTTCGAAAAATCACAATGCCAGCGGTGGTAAAGTCGCAAAGTATGGAAGGCCAGTGTTGCCAAAATATTAAAGTATGGAAGTCCAGCGGTGCCAAAATCATAAAGTATGGAAGGCCAGTGGTGCCAAAATCACAAAGTATGGAAGACCAGCGGTGAAAATTTTTCCGAAAATTTTCGAAGATTTTTGGGGAAAATTTTCAAATATCTTTGGGTAAAATTCTCAAAAGGTTTTTCAAAAATTTTTGAGACTTTGGGGGAAAGTTCCAAAAAAATTTTTCAAATATTTTTGTGTAAAATTTTTGGGGAAAAAGTTTCAAAAATTTTGGGGAAAAAGTTTCAAAAATTTTGGGGTAAAATTTTTCAAAAATTTCTGAATAAAATTTTTTGGAAAAATTATTTTCAAAATCTTTGGGGGAAAGGTTTCAAAGAATTTTTCAAAAATTTTTGGGTAAAATTTTCAAAAATTTTTGGGGAAAAAAGTTTCAAAAATTTTGGGGAAAAATTTTCAAAAACTTTGGGGGAAAATTTTTTTTTTTAACTTTTGGGTAAAAATTTCAAAAATTTTGGGGGAAAAAGTTTCAAAAATTTCTGAATAAAATTTTCAAAAACTTTGGGGAAAAATTTTCAAAAACTTTGAGGGAAAATTCTCCAAAAATTTTTTTAATTTTTGGGCAAAATTTTCAAAAATTTTTGGCGGAAAAGTTTCAAAAATTTGGGGGGAAAATTTTCAAAAATTTTTGAAGAAAAGTTTGGGGGAAAATTTTCAAGAATCTTTGGCAAAATGTTTCAAAATTGGGGGAAAAGTTTTGGGGAAAATTTTCAAAAATTTTTCAAAAATTTTGGGGAAAATTTTCAAAAATTTTGGGGAAAATTTTCAAAAATTTTTGGGGAAAACTTTCAAAAAATTTTTCAAAAATTTTGGGGAAAAAGTTTCAAGAATTTTGGGGACAAATTTTCAAAAACTTTGGGGGAAAATTTTCAAATATTTTTGAGGAAAATTTTCAAAAATTTTTACGTAAAATTTTTGGTGAAAATTTTAGGTGAATGTTTTCGAAAAATTTTTGCTAAAATTTTCTAAAGATTTTCGGTGAAAATTTTCGAAAAATTTTTGGGTAAAATTTTCAGTGAAAATTTTCGAAAAATTTTTGTGTAAAATTTTCGGAAAATTTTTAGTGAAAATTTCCGTGAAAATTTTCGGCTCCATATGCATAAACGTCGACATCGTCATAGTTGTTAAGTGTTAAGCGGAATCTGGTGTATCGTGGATGGTGAGGCCTCTTGACTATAGCAGTAAACCAGAATTTTGGATAAATTTTGGTGAAAATTTTCGATAAATTTCTCGGTGAAAATTTTCGAAAAATTTTTGGATAAAATTTTCGGTGAAAATTTTCGTATAACCATATAACGAATATGCTCCATATACATAAACGTCGACATCGTCATAGTTGTTAAGTGTAAAGCAGAATCTGGTGTATCGTGGATGGTGAGGCCTCTTAAAATTTTCGAAAGATTATTGGTGAAAATTTTCGAAAAATTTTTGTGCAAAATATTCGATCAAAATTTTCGAAACACCATATAACGAATATGCTCCGAATGCCGAGCTCTATAAACGTTGACATCGTCATAGTTTTTAAGTGTAAAGCAGAATCTGGTGTATCGTTGATGGTGAGGCATCTTGACTGTAGTAGTAAACCAGAATTCACTCTATATATACACAAAAAGCAGCAGCCACCTAAATATCTATTTTTAGCCATAACTTACATCTATTTTTAGCTCGGGGAAAATTTTAAAAAAGTTTTTGAAGAAAATTTTTGGGGAAAATTTTCAAAAATCTTTGGCAAAAAGTTTCAAAATTGGGGGAAAATTTTCTAAAAATTTTTGAAGAAAAGTTTTGGGTAAAATTTTCAAAAATTTTTGGGTAAAATTCTCAAAATGTTTTTCAAAAATTTTTGAAACTTTGGGGGAAAATTTTCAAAAATTTTTCAAATATTTTCGTGTAAAATTTTTGGGGAAAAAGTTTCAAAAATTTTGGGGAAAAATTTTCAAAAACTTTGGGGGAAAATACCCAAAAAATTTTAATAAAATTTTTAGGTAAAATTTTCAAAAATTTTGGGGAAGAAGTTTCAAAAATTTGGGGGATAAATTTTAAAAAACTATGGGGGAAAATTTTCAAAAATTTTTGAAGAAAAGTTTGGGGGAAAATTTTCAAGAATCTTTGGCAAAATGTTTCAAAATTTGGGGGAAAAGTTTTGGGGAAAATTTTCAAAAACTTTTTCAAAAATTTTTGGGGAAAATTTTCAAAAATTTTGGGGAAAATTTTCAAAAATTTTTGGGGAAAACTTTCAAAAAATTTTTCAAAAATTTTTGGGGAAAAAGTTTCAAGAATTTTGGGGACAAATTTTCAAAACTTTGGGGGAAAATTTTCAAATATTTTTGAGGAAAATTTTCAAAATTTTTACGTAAAATTTTTGGTGAAAATTTTAGGTGAATGTTTTCGAAAAATTTTTGCTAAAATTTTCTAAAGATTTTCGGTGAAAATTTTCGAAAAATTTTTGGGTAAAATTTTCAGTGAAAATTTTCGAAAAATTTTTGTGTAAAATTTTCGGAAAATTTTTAGTGAAAATTTCCGTGAAAATTTTCGGCTCCATATGCATAAACGTCGACATCGTCATAGTTGTTAAGTGTTAAGCGGAATCTGGTGTATCGTGGATGGTGAGGCCTCTTGACTATAGCAGTAAACCAGAATTTTGGATAAATTTTTGGTGAAAATTTTCGATAAATTTCTCGGTGAAAATTTTCGAAAAATTTTTGGATAAAATTTTCGGTGAAAATTTTCGTATAACCATATAACGAATATGCTCCATATACATAAACGTCGACATCGTCATAGTTGTTAAGTGTAAAGCAGAATCTGGTGTATCGTGGATGGTGAGGCCTCTTAAAATTTTCGAAAGATTATTGGTGAAAATTTTCGAAAAATTTTTGTGCAAAATATTCGATCAAAATTTTCGAAACACCATATAACGAATATGCTCCGAATGCCGAGCTCTATAAACGTTGACATCGTCATAGTTTTTAAGTGTAAAGCAGAATCTGGTGTATCGTTGATGGTGAGGCATCTTGACTGTAGTAGTAAACCAGAATTCACTCTATATATACACAAAAAGCAGCAGCCACCTAAATATCTATTTTTAGCCATAACTTACATCTATTTTTAGCTCGGGGAAAATTTTAAAAAAGTTTTTGAAGAAAATTTTGGGGGAAAATTTTCAAAAATCTTTGGCAAAAAGTTTCAAAATTTGGGGGAAAATTTTCTAAAATTTTTGAAGAAAAGTTTTGGGTAAAATTTTCAAAAATTTTTGGGTAAAATTCTCAAAATGTTTTTCAAAAATTTTTGAAACTTTGGGGGAAAATTTCCAAAAAATTTTTCAAATATTTTCGTGTAAAATTTTTGGGGAAAAAGTTTCAAAAATTTTGGGGAAAAATTTTCAAAAACTTTGGGGGAAAATACCCAAAAAATTTTAATAAAATTTTTAGGTAAAATTTTCAAAAATTTTGGGGAAGAAGTTTCAAAAATTTGGGGGATAAATTTTAAAAAACTTTGGGGGAAAATTTTCTAAAAATTTTTGAAGAAAAGTTTTGGGTAAAATTTTCAAAAATTTTTGGGTAAAATTCTCAAAATGTTTTTCAAAAATTTTTGAAACTTTGGGGGAAAATTTCCAAAAAATTTTTCAAATATTTTCGTGTAAAATTTTTGGGGAAAAAGTTTCAAAAATTTTGGGGAAAAATTTTCAAAAACTTTGGGGGAAAATACCCAAAAAATTTTAATAAAATTTTTAGGTAAAATTTTCAAAAATTTTGGGGAAGAAGTTTCAAAAATTTGGGGGATAAATTTTAAAAAACTATGGGGGAAAATTTTCAAAAATTTTTGAAGAAAATTTTTGGGGAAAATTTTCAAAAATCTTTGGCAAAAAGTTTCAAAATTTGGGGGAAAATTTTCAAAAATTTTTGAATAAAATATTTTTGTGTAAAATTTTTGGGGAAAAATTTCAAACATTTTGGGGAAAAAGTTTCAAAATTTGGGGTAAAAGTTTCAAAAATTTCTAAAAATTTTTGGGAAAAATTATTTTCAAAAACTTTGGGAGAAAAGTTTCAAAACATTTTTCAAAAATTTTTAGGTAAAATTTTCAGAAATTTTTGGTGAAAAATTTTCAAAAATTTTGGGGAAAAATTTTCAAAAACTTTGGGGAAAAATTTTCAAATATTTTTTAAAAAAATTTTTGGGTAAACTTTTCAAAAATTTTGGGTGAAAAAGTTTCAAAAATTTTGAGCAAAAATTTTCAAAAACTTTGGGGGAAAATTTTCAAATATTCTAAAAAAAAATTTGGGGTAAAATTTTCAAAGAATTTTGGGGCAAAAGTTTCAAAAATTTTGGAGAGAAATTTTTAAAAAATTGTTAAAAAATCTTTGGGGAAAATTTTCAATAATTTTTTGGAAAAAGTTTCAAAAAGCTTTGGGGAAAATTTTGAAAATTTTTTTGGGTAAAATTTTCAAAGTTGTTTGAAAATTTTCCCCCAAAGTTTTTGAAAATTTTTCGCAAAATTTTTTAAAACTTTTTCCCAAAAATTTTCTTAAAATCTTTCGAAAATTTTTGAAAATTTTCTCCACAATTTACCCCCAATACTTTTGAAAATTTTCCTCCAAATTTTTGAGAATTTTAGCCAAAAATTTTTGAAGAAAAGTTTTTGAAAAATGTTTTGAGAATTTTCCTTAAAAATTTTTGAAAATCTACCCCCAGGACTTATTTTTTGTAAGCCTGAACTTATTCTATCGCTCTCTTTTGCAGAACCGCTAGGTTACGGGGGCGTAAACACATCAGCAATGGTTGTCAAGCGATGTTGGGGGGTGGGGCAACCACAGACACACAAACATACACACACAGATACATACATGCATACATATATATATATATATATAGAGAGAGAGAGAGAGAGAGAGATACGACGGGCTTCTTTCGGTCTCCGTCTACCAAATCCACTCACAAAGCTTTGGTCGACTCGAGGCTATAGTAAAAGACACTTGCGCAAGGTGCCACGCAGTGGGAATGAACCTGGAACCATGTGGTTCGTATGCAAGCTACTTACCACCCAGCCACTCCTACGCCTATTAATAGCAATTTCTTACGCAAATTCATGCAATTTCTCTGGGATATACAATTTGAAGGACGATGTAGACGTACTCTAGCATTAAGCTGGTATTTATTTTATCTATCAAGAAGAATGAAAAATAAAGTGGGGCCCTAGAACAGAATAATTTTTTGGAAAAAGTTTCAAAAAGCTTTGGGGAAAATTTTTGAAAATTTTTTTGGGTAAAATTTTCAAAGTTGTTTGAAAATTTTCCCCCAAAGTTTTTGAAATTTTTCGCAAAATTTTTTAAACTTTTTCCCAAAAATTTTCTTAAATCTTTCGAAAATTTTTGAAAATTTTCTCCACAATTTACCCCCAATACTTTTGAAAATTTCCTCCAAATTTTTGAGAATTTTAGCCAAAAATTTTTGAAGAAAAGTTTTTGAAAAATGTTTTGAGAATTTTCCTTAAAAATTTTTGAAAATCTACCCCCAGGACTTATTTTTTGTAAGCCTGAACTTATTCTATCGCTCTCTTTTGCAGAACCGCTAGGTTACGGGGGCGTAACACATCAGCAATGGTTGTCAAGCGATGTTGGGGGGTGGGGCAACCACAGACACACAAACATACACACACAGATACATACATGCATACATATATATATATATATATATAGAGAGAGAGAGAGAGAGAGAGAGAGAGATACGACGGGCTTCTTTCGGTCTCCGTCTACCAAATCCACTCACAAAGCTTTGGTCGACTCGAGGCTATAGTAAAAGACACTTGCGCAAGGTGCCACGCAGTGGGAATGAACCTGGAACCATGTGGTTCGTATGCAAGCTACTTACCACCCAGCCACTCCTACGCCTATTAATAGCAATTTCTTACGCAAATTCATGCAATTTCTCTGGGATATACAATTTGAAGGACGATGTAGACGTACTCTAGCATTAAGCTGGTATTTATTTTATCTATCAAGAAGAATGAAAAATAAAGTGGGGCCCTAGAACAGAAATAAAAATTAGAGTGATACGAAACGAAAATGTTATAAGGTACTTTACCGATTATTCACTTAAAACAGCTTTCATCAATATTGGTTTCAAATTTTGGCAGAAGGGTGGCAGTTTCGCGGTTCTTATTTTATTGATCCCTGGGAAGATGAAAGGCAAAAGCGACCGCGGTGGGATTTGAACTCAAAACGTAAAGATGGACGAAATTCCACAACATTTTGTCCGGCGTGCTAACGATTCTGCCAGCTCGCTGCCTTTTATTAGTATAAGTATTAACAACCCTTTCTACTATATGCACAAGGCCTGGATTGTCAAAAATTTCTGAGGAAAATTTTCAAAAAATTATTCAAAAATTTTCCTAAAAAATTTTTGAAAATATTCTTGTGGAAAATGTCGCAAAAATTTTTTGAGTAAAACTTTTGGGGAAATTTTTCAAATATTTTTTGGGGAAAATTTTCAAAAATTTTTAAGGAAAATTCTCAAAAATTTTGATGAAAATTTTTTAAGAACCTTTTCAGAAAATTTCCAAAAACTCTTCAAAAATTTTGATGGAAATTTTCAAAAAACTTTCCAAAAATTTTGATGAAAATTTTCAAAAAATTTTCAAACACTGTCCCCGGAGATAGGCGGAGATATATTGCGTCTAGTACCACATTATCTAATACTTCTTTTTTTTTTACAATGTTTGGGTGTGATTCAAAGAAGATTTAACTGCTATTTTAGTGGTGATTCTTTGTTGTAGCACTGTAGCTAGTGTATAAAGCATTGCTACTCTGAACCAGTATCATAAAAGTAGTAAATTACGAAATTTACCCCTGAAGTCATAAGGTGGTGCTCCAGCATGGCCACAGACAGATAACTGAAACAAGTAACAGAGTAATATTAGTATTAAGGCGGCAAGCTGACAGAATGCTTAGCAGCATTTCGTCCGTCTGAGTTCAAATTCCGTCTAGATCGACTTTACCTTTCATCCTTTTGGAGTCGATAAAATAAGTACCAGTTGAGAACTGGCCTCGATGTAATCAACTTACAAATCCTCGGAAATTGCTGGCCTTGTGCGAAAATTTGAAACCATTATTGTTTTTCACTATTATTAAGTCAGATGAATCAATCGTCACAATAGCAACTAAAATATCTTGCTACATCTAGTTACCTCCCTTTCAATTTTGGCTTATATTCTGCTAAGTATGACTGGCTGTCATATTTTAAGGGTTCTTTGGAGAGTGGATAGCCCCTAGATCAACGCTTAGCCGACCTATGATCAAAGATACTCCAACCATGACCACCCTTCTTTTGCTATTTGACAATGGACACAGAATTATATCTCACAAATAAATTTTTAAATATATTATTTAGATGATATATGATCTGGTGGAGATTTACTCTTTTACTTCTTTCAGTCATTTGACTGTGGCCATGCTGGAGCACCGCCTTTAGTTGAGTAAATTGCCCCCAGGACTTATTCTTTGTCAGCCTAGTACTTATTCTATCGGTTTCTTTTGCCGAACCACTAAGTTACGGGGGACATAAACACACCAGCATCAGTTGTCAAGCGATGTTGGGGGCACAAACACAGACACACAAACATATACACACATACATACATATATATACGACGGCCATCTTTCAGCTTCCATCTACCAAATCCATTCACAATGCATTGGTCGACTCGAGGCTATAGTAGAAGACATTTGCCCAAGGTGCCACGCAGTGAGACTGAACCCGGAACCCTGTGGTTGGGAAGCAAGCTACTTACCACACAGCCACTCCTGCGCTGAACATGTTGATGCTCTCTACTTGTCGATCACATAGAAACCAGTTTAATAATTCTTTCTACTATAGGCATATCCACCCCAGTACTCAACTGGTACTTATCGACACCGAAAGGATTTTTTAAAAACCCAGTAGACCTCGGCGGTATTTGAACTTGTAATGCGGTGACAGACGAAATGCCGTTAAGTATTCTGATGGGCGTACTAACAACTCTACTAGCTCGCCGCCTTCATCATCATCATGATGATGATGGTGGTGAGGAGGAAGAGGAGCTGGTTTCGAATTTAGGCATGAGACAAACAAATTCGGGGACAATAACTTTATCCGGAGTGCTCACCAGGTACCTATTTTATCGATCCCGAAAGGATGAAATCAAAGTCGACCTTTGGCAGATTCTAAGCATTATATAGATCCCTAGGAGGATGAAAGGCAAAGGCGACGGCCGTTGAATTTGAACTCAAAACATAAAGATGGACGAATTGCCACAACATTTTGTCCGACGTGCTAACGATTCTGCCAGCGCGCCGCCTTTATTAATATTAGTATTAATAATCTTTTCTACTTATAGGCACAATTCTAAGCATTTTGTCCGGTGGGCTAACGATTTCGCCAGCGAGCCGCATTATACCTATTTCTATTTCTTTACTACCCACAAGGGGCTAAACACAGAAGGGACAAAGAAGGACAAACGGATTAAGTCGATTATATCGACCCCAGTGCGTAACTGGTACTTGATTTATCGACCCCGAAAGGCAAAGTCGACCTCGGTGGAATTTGAACTCAGAACGTCGCGGAAGACGAAATACTGCTAAGCATTTCGTCCGGTGGGCTAACAATTCCGCCAGCGCGCCGCCTTATACCAGTCTAACAATGAGGTGGACTTAATCCACAGTACTTTTCCCCAAAATGAGTAGCCTGGCACCACTATTAGCAATCTTAGGGGTGTTGGGCTTGTACAACTATTAGGGCATCGAACAAAATCAAATTTTTAGGTTCTGTAGTCAAACCCCAAGATTTTTTTAAAAACGCCCGTAAAGTATGTCTCCCCAGTTATAATTATTAACGAAAAGCAATGGATTTTATTTGTTTGATTTTTTTCCTTTTTAGGACAGCATGTTCTGTAATAAATAAATAAATAAATGAATAAAATTAATTAATTAATAACACTGGTAGTTACAGCAATATTAGCAGATGTCACACAGTTACCCAGTTAACTATTGCTAAAAAAAAAAGTTTCAGTCGGTTACCTCCCTTGAATAAACCTTGCCCAGTAAAGTTGAGAAAATCCGCTGATTTTTGTTTTAAGTTATCACCTTTCTTTTTGTTTCTTATGTTCATAATGTCGAACTGAATATTTAGGTACGTAACTTTCCCACAGTATTTACTTTGTTGTAGAAGCAAAGATCAACAGAATAGCCTTGTATTATCAGGTTTTCCTTCAGAAACTATGAAATCAATTGAGGGTTACCTCCCTTGAAATTTAGTGAATTATCTCCTTACTGTTAGTAAACGAAGAAAGAAATTAAAAATAGAAATTTATTTTATTGTTTTAAACTATAAAAAAAGTCTTTTTAATTAATTGTCATTATTTTTTCTTCTTCCTATGATGGTTAGCTTCTAACGACCATTCTTCTTGAAGCTTACGAAGCACTTTTGGTGTCAACAAACCTTTCTTCAATAGATATGCAGTGAGTTTACCTTGGCCTGGCTCTAACTTCCCAACACTCTGGAGGTTTTTGGCATTTACATAAGAGTCTGTGAGCGTTTTCTTGTTACTAGTGATACTTTTATTGTATTCACCATAATCCTCCAACAATTCTGGAGAGAAATCCTCCAAATCTCCCTCGTTCGTTTCAGCGAGAGAAGACTTCAAAGATCTTTTCAGCCGACTTCGCATATCAAAGTCTTCATCGTCGTCAATAACATTGACTCCAGTTGTGTGTTGCTTGCTAGACTTGAGCAAACTGGTGATGTTAAAAACGCCGACTTGAATGATAGAGTCGAGTTCGTGTTGCATGTAGCGCACTTGTTCAATATCTGGAAACATATCTGGGAAGCGGTAACTGCAAAATGAAAGATAAACAAACATAACAAAGATATATATAGATAAACAAAATACATCAACATGGTGTGTGTGTGTGTGTATGTATAAAAAAAATACAACATGGGACAAGAACGCAAAACATTCAATTAGACGAAACAAAAAACACGGATGGGTCATTTGAAGCCTTTAATCTTCAGTCAAGAACTGGATCATCCTCGCAATTTTGGCTGATTAATCTTGAGATTGCTCCAATCTGGCCAGCCCCAAGGAAAAACTAAGCTAAGGGCATTAGATTGCTCAGAAAAAGAATCAAATGTGTACGAAACAAGGACAGAAAAACGGACGATGTTACACAACAGGCGTCTTTCGACCAGAGACGGATTGATCTCAGCTGGCATATATCATCATCATCATCATCATCATTTAGCGTCCGTTTTCCATGCTAGCATGGGTTGGACGGTTCAACTGGGGTCTGGGGAGCCCGAAGGCTGCACCAGGCCAGTCAGATATGGCAATGTTTCTACAGCTGGATGCCCTTCCTAACGCCAACCACTCCGAGAGTGTAGTGGGTGATTTTATGTGCCACCGACACAGGTGCCAGACGAGGCTGGCGAACGGCCACGCTCGGATGGTGTTTTTATGTGCCACCGACACAGGTGCCAGACGAGGCTGGCAGACGGCCACGCTCGGATGGTGTTTTTATGTGCCACCGACACAGGTGCCAGATGAGGCTGGCGGACGGCCACGATCGGATGGTGTTTGTTACGTCCCCAAAGCACGGAGGCCAGTCTATGCGGT